>NC_062290.1:69285658-69588688 GCF_902655055.1 Lutra lutra | reverse complement strand
AGGCCGGTGCAACTCCGCCTGGGGCAAAGACACTTGAGAATCACTACAATAGGCCCCTCCCCCAGAAGAGCAACAAGAAACCTAGCCAGGACCAAGTTCACCTACCAAGGAGTGCAGTTTCAATACCAAGGAGAGCGGCCGAATTCCAGAGGAGGAGAAAGCAAAGCACGGAACTCACGGCTTTCTCCCCATGATTCTTTAGCCTTGCAGTTAATTTAATTTTTTTTTCTTTTTCAATTTTTTTTTCTCTTCTTCTGCTAAATTTTTTTAACTTTTACCCTTTTCTTTTTTAACGTTTTTTAACTAGTTTATCTCATATATATATATATATATATATATATATATATATATATATATTTTTCCTTTTTATATTTTTTCTTTATTGGTTTTCTTTTTTCAATTGTTTCTTTTTTTTTTTTCTTTCTGAACCTTTTTATCCCTTCTTCCCCCTCACGATTTAGGATCTCTTCTGATTTGGCTAAAGCATATTTTCCTGGGGTTGTTGCCACCCTTTTAGTATTTTACTTGCTCCTTCATATACTCTTATCTGGACAAAATGACAAGGTGGAAAAATTCACCACAAAAAAAAGAACAAGAGGCAGTACCAAAGGCTAGGGACCTAATCAATACAGACATTGGTAATATGTCAGATCTAGAGTTCAGAATGACGATTCTCAAGGTTCTAGCCGGGCTCGAAAAAGGCATGGAAGATATTAGAGAAACTCTCTCAGGAGATATAAAAGCCCTTTCTGGAGAAATAAAAGAACTAAAATCTAACCAAGTTGAAATCAAAAAAGCTATTAATGAGGTGCAATCAAAAATGGAGGCTCTCACTGCTAGGATAAATGAGGCAGAAGAAAGAATTAGCGATATAGAAGACCAAATGACAGAGAATAAAGAAGCTGAGCAAAAGAGGGACAAACAGCTACTGGACCATGAGGGGAGAATTCGAGAGATAAGTGACACCATAAGACGAAACAACATTAGAATAATTGGGATTCCAGAAGAAGAGGAAACAGAGAGGGGAGCAGAAGGTATATTGGAGAGAATTATTGGAGAGAATTTCCCTAATATGGCAAAGGGAACAAACATCAAAGTCCAGGAGACGCTAAGAATGCCCCTCAAAATCAATAAAAATAGGTCCACACCTCGTCACCTGATAGTAAAATTTACAAGTCTTAGTGACAAAGAGAAAATCCTGAAAGCAACCCTGGAAAAGAAGTCTGTAACATATAAGGATAAAAACATTAGACTGGCAGCAGACCTATCCACAGAGACCTGGCAGGCCAGAAAGAGCTGGCATGATATACTCAGAGTACTAAATGAGAAAAACATGCAGCCAAGAATACTATCTCCATCTAGGCTATCATTGAAAATAGAAGGAGAGATAAAAAGCTTCCAGGACAAACAAAAACTGAAAGAATTTGCAAACACCAAACCAGCTCTACAGGAAATGTTGAAAGGGGTCCTCTAAGCAAAGAGAGACCCTAAAAGTAGTAGATCAGAAAGGAACAGAGACAATATACAATAACAGTCACTTTACAGGCAATACAATGGCATTAAATTCATATCTTTCAGTAGTTACCCTGAATGTAAATGGGCTAAATTCCCCAATCAAAAGACACAGGGTATCAGAATGGATAAAAAACCAAGACCCATCAATATGCTTTCTACAAGAAACTCATTTCAGACCAAAAGACACCTCCAGATTTAAAGTGAGGGGGTGGAAAACAATTTACCATGCTAATGGACATCAGAAGAAAGCAGAAGTGGCAATCCTTATATCAGATCAATTAGATTTTAAGCCAAAAACTACAATAAGAGATGAGGAAGGACACCATGTCATCCTCAAAGGATCTGTCCAACAAGAAGATCTAACAATTTTAAATATCTATGCCCCTAACATGGGAGCAGCCAACTATATAAACCAATTAATAACAAAATCAAAGAAACGCATCAACAATAATACAATAATAGTAGGGGACTTTAACACTCCCCTCACTGAAATGGACAGATCATCCAAGCAAAAGATCAACAAGGAAATCAAGGCCTTAAATGACATACTGGACCAGATGGACATCACAGATATATTCAGAACATTTCATCCCAAAGCAACAGAATACACATTCTTCTCTAATGCATATGGAACATTCTCCAGAATAGATCACATCCTGGGACATAAATCAGGTCTCAACCGGGATTGAGGATCCGAGATTGGGATCATTCCCTGCATATTTTCAGACCACAATGCTCTGAAGCTAGAACTCAATAACAAGAGGAAATTTGGAAAGAACCCAAATCCATGGAGACTAAACAGCATCCTTCTAAAGAATGAATGGGTCAACCAGGAAATTAAAGAAGAATTGAAAAAATTCATGGAAACAAATGATAATGAAAACGGTTCAAAATCTGTGGGACACAACAAAGGCAGTCCTGAGAGGAAAATATACAGTGGTACAAGCCTTTCTCAAGAAACAAGAAAGGTCTCAGGTACACAGCCTAATCCTACACCTAAAGGAGCTGGAGAAAGAACAAGAAAGAAACCCTAAACCCAGTAGGAGAAGAGAAATCATAAAGATCAGAGCAGAAATCAATGAAATAGAAACCAAAAAAACAATAGAACAAATCAACGAAACTAGGAGCTGGTTCTTTGAAAGAATTAAAAAGATTGATAAACCCCTGGCCAGACTTATCAAAAAGAAAAGAGAAAGGACCCAAATAAATAAAATCATGAATGAAAGAGGAGAGATCACAACGAACACCAAAGAAATATAGACAATTATAAGAACATACTATGAGCAACTCTACGCCAACAAATTTGACAATCTGGAAGAAATGGAAGCATTCCTCAAGACATATAAACTACCACAACTGAACCAGGAAGAAATAGAAAGCCTGAACAGACCCATAACCAGTAAGGAGATTGAAACAGTCATCAAAAATCTCCAAACAAACAAAAGCCCAGGGCCAGACAGCTTCCCGGGGGAATTCTACCAAACATTTAAAGAAGAACTAATTCCTATTCTCCTGAAACTGTTCCAAAAAATAGAAATGGAAGAAAAACTTCCATACTCATTTTATGAGGCCAGCATCACCTTGATCCCAAAACCAGACAAGGATCCCATCAAAAAAGAGAACTACAGACCAATATCCTTGATGAACACGGATGCGAAAATTCTCACCAAAATACTAGCCAATAGGATTCAACAGTACATTAAAAGGATTATTCACCACGACCAAGTGGGATTTAGTCCAGGGCTACAAGGTTGGTTCAACATCCGCAAATCAATCAATGTGATACAACACATTAATAAAAGAAAGAACAAGAACCATATGATACTCTCCATAGATGCTGAAAAAGCATTCGACAAAGTACAGCATCGCTTCCTGATCAAAACTCTTCAAAGTGTAGGGATAGAGGGCACATACCTCAATATGATCAAAGCCATATGAAAAACCCACCTCAAATATCATTCTCAATGGAGAAAAACTGAAAGATTTTCCGCTAAGTTCAGGAACACGGCAGGGATGTCCATTATCACCACTGCTATTCAACATAGTACTAGAAGTCCTAGCCTCAGCAATCACACAACAAAAGGTAATTAAAAGCATCCAAATCAGCAAAGAAGAAGTCAAACTATTACTCTTTGCAGATGATATGATACTATATGTGGAAAACCCAAAAGGCTCCACTCCAAAAGTGCTAGAACTTGTACAGGAATTCAGTAAAGTGTCAGGATATAAAATCAATGCACAGAAATCAGTTGCATTTCTCTACACCAACAACAAGACAGAAGAAAGAGAAATTAAGGAGTCCATCCCATTTACAATTGCACCCAAAACTATAAGATACCTAGGAATAAACCTAACCAAAGAGACTAAGAATCTATACCCAGAAAACTATAGAGTACTCATGGAAGAAATTGAGGAAGACACAAAGAAATGGAAAAATGTTCCATGCTCCTGGATTGGAAGAATAAATATTGTGAAAATGTCTATGCTACCTAAAGCAATCTACACATTTAATGCAATACCTATCAAAGTACCATCCATTTTTTTCAAAGAAATGGAACAAATAATCCTAAAATTTATATGGAACCAGAAAAGACCTTGAATAGCCAAAGGAATATTGAATAAGAAAGCCAAAGTTGGTGGCATCACAATTCCGGACTTCAAGTCCTATTACAAAGCTGTCATCATCAAGACAGTATGGTACTGGCACAAAAACAGACACATAGATCAATGGAACAGAATAGAGAGCCCAGAAATAGATCCTCAACTCTATGGTCAACTCATCTTTGACAAAGCAGGAAAGAATGTCCAACGGAAAAAAGACAGCCTCTTCAATAAATGGTGTTGGGAAAATTGGACAGCCACATGCAGATAAATGAAATTGGATCATCTCCTTACACCACATACGAAAATAGACTCAAAATGGATGAAGGACCTCAATGTGAGAAAGGAATCCATCAAAATCTTTGAGGAGAACACAGGCGGCATCTGACCTCAGCCGCAGCAACATCTTCCTAGGAACATCGCCAAAGGCAAGGGAAGCAAGGGCAAAAATGAACAATTGGGATTTTATCAAGATCAAAAGCTTTTGCACAGTAAAGGAAACAGTTAACAAAACCAAAAGACAACTGACAGAATGGGAGAAGATATTTGCAAATGACATTTCAGATAAAGGGCTAGTGTCCAAAATCTATAAAGAACTTAGCAAACTCAACACCCAAAGAACAAATAATCCAATCAAGAAATGGGCAGAGGACATGAACAGACATTTCTGCAAAGACGACATCCAGATGGCCAACAGACACATGAAAAAGTGCTCCATATCACTCGGCATCAGGGAAATACAAATCAAAACCACCATGAGATATCACCTCACACCAGTCAGAATGGCTAAAATTAACAAGTCAGGAAATGACAGATGCTGGCGAGGATGCGGAGAAAGGGGAACCCTCCTACACTGTTGGTGGGAATGCAAGCTGGTCCAACCACTCTGGAAAACAGCACGGAGGTTCCTCAAAATGTTGAAATAGAACTACCCTATGACCCAGCAATTGCACTACTGGGTATTTACCCTAAAGATACAAACGTAGTGATCCAAAGGGGCACGTGCACCCGAATGTTTATAGCAGCAATGTCTACAATAGCCAAACTATGGAAAGAACCTAGATGTCCATCAACAGACGAATGGATAAAGAAGATGTGGTATATATACACAATGGAATACTATGCAGCCATCAAAAGAAATGAAATCTTGCCATTTGCGACGACGTGGATGGAACTAGAGGGTATCATGCTTAGCGAAATAAGTCAATCGGAGAAAGACAACTATCATATGATCTCCCTGATATGAGGGAGAGGAGATGCAACATGGAGGATTAAGGGGGTAGGAGAAGAGTAATAGAAACAAGATGGGATTGGGAGGGAGACAAACCATAAGTGACTCTTAATCTCACAAAACAAACTGAGGGTTGATGGGGGGAGGGGATTTGGGAGAGGGTGGTGGGGTTATGGACATTGGGGAGGGTATGTGCTATGGCAAGTGCTGTGAAGTGTGTAAACCTGGCGATTCGCAGACCTGTACCCCTGGGGATAAAAATATATTATGTGTTTATAAAAAATAAAATAAAATAAATTTAAATAAAAAGAAGCTCTAATGAGTGCAGTTTTAAAGGATATGAATAAAAGAGATAAACAATGAAGGTGACCAACTGATCATAAAAAAATAATTAGATTTATATGATTCTTAGAATAAGTATGAAGAACAACCAAAAGGGCTTACTTAGGTTTGTAAAATGCAAGAAGGAAGTACTGGAATTAATGGCAGAAAATTTTATATGAAAACATATGATGGTATAATTTTTAATGAAAACTGAACTTCACAATCCATATTTTGTTCCTATGAAGGAGAATATTTTCAGCCCTACAAGGGCAGAAAAAACATGGATTTGTGAAGACACTATCATGGTTCACTGACAGATTCTTCTCTCCTTCTAGATACATTGGAAGATTGTAAATCCTACTCTTTACAGTTTGGCTTGGCCATGTAATTTGCTTTGGCCATGACATATTGACAGAAATGACATGTATCATTTTGAGTTTGAAAGAGTTAATTTTCTGTGCATGGATTTCCATCATGATATTCCAGTCATTGCAATCGTGCAAACCTATTTTGATACATAAGTACAAAAGTGAAATTACTGATGTTGTTTGTTACTGCAGCATAACTTAGACTAATTCAACTAAAACAAGAAAATTGAAGTAAAAAACAGGTGAAGTCATCACAGAACACATGAGGTGTTTCTTGGTCTAGAAAAGTTATATTTTAGACAATTAATATATATTCATTAAAAACATAATCTTTAGACTCAGAGGTCTGCCTCTGAAACCCGACTCCACTACTTAACCAAATGGGTGACCCTGGGCAAATATTTAGTTCTTTTAGTTTTGACTTCCTGATTTATAAATTTCAGTTATTCATGCTTACTTCATAGATTTGGGGGAATTAAATAAGAAAATGTAGGTCAGGTGTCTATGCAGTATTTATACACTGCAACTTTTTAAAGAAAAATACTTGTGGTTAAGAACACTTCCATAATGTATCATTAAAATTCTGCTAGAAATTTTGTAAGAATTAAGATATAAAATACTATCTTGTCTCAGTAAAAGGAGTATGCTACAAAAATATACAGTGCACTTAATGTCTATACCAAGTAGTTTTCTTAGACAAATGGTAAGATTTAATATTTGTGAACTCTAAGAGAGAAAAGGAAGATGAAAGAAATAATATGTTCATAAAACATAAGACATACCTTAAGCTTTACTTTTTTAAAATGGGATTATCAGAATTTGGGAAAAATGATCAGATTTGGGGCCAACTATAGATACAGTGTATTTAATCACACCAAAACATTTCACAATGTTTTCTTTTATTAACTGCAGATAAAAGTGTAGAAACAAGGATATCGTAATAATATAGTCTAGTGGATTTATAATGGAAAGGACCAATACTACTATATGTCAACGGAAGCAAGACACAGGACTCTGTCTAGGTCTTATACATTGTTCATTCATTCATTCATTCATTCAGAAGTTATTTATTGAACACCTACTATGTAACAGGTATATTACTAGATACCAGGGATACAGCAAGGAACAAACCAACTTTTCTTAATTTTTTAAAACTGAGGACTTAGATGAAAGCATAGAATGTTGAGCCAAATCCTCTTTGACCCAAAAAGCAGTGAGAGAGTACATGTATTGAAAAGAATGATCCAAATTCCAAATAACAGATTACAGCAGTAGATTAACTCTAACATTTAGTTGTGTTTCTCTTGAGAATTTATTTCATCTCTTTGAGACTCAACTTCCTTGTAGATAAAATGGAGACAATGACATCTGCTGTTTGACTTGTTTTGAGCATTGAAGATAACGTAAGTAAAGAATATAGCACAGTGCTTGGAATATACTAAATGCTCAAAATATAATAACTTTTATTACTATGGGAATTACTTTACTTCAGAGAGTCATTTTTCATGCATGCAAAAATTCTCAGAATGTACCAGAAGGCCAAGAGAGGTAAAGTGAATGGCTCAAGGTCAAATAATGAGAAACTGACAGGATTAGAACTTACACACATCGTTCCCTATTTCAAGTAAAATTTTAACATTCGATCTGGTAGTGACCAATATTTGACATTGAAACTCCTGCCATATAGAATGCAGTTTTATTTAAACACTTCAAGATACAATAACATGACAGTACAGGGAGGTCTTTTGGAGGTCAAGAAATCCTTTACAGCTACATAGGAATTCCTGCTTCTGCCATTTTAGGCTAATTACAATCATTGTGAACCAATTTTATTTTTTAAGTTTGATGATACTCCTTTCATCAAATAGTTGTCCTACCCTATCAAGAAAGTCCTTCTCTATAACTGAATATAGGTTAGATGAAGAAGGGCGGTTGGTATAGCATAAGCAGCCTTTCTCTTGGCAATCAAAAGGGTGAATAGGCTAGATGAAGTGAAAGAAAATAAGACTGAGCATTTGTTCTGTGGTAAGTCATAGAAATAGTATCTCACATGACCCTCACAGCAGCCCAATGATAAAAGTATTGAGTGTCCTCATTTCTATAGTGAGGAAATAGGCTCAGAGGGGTTAAGTGACTTTTCAGGTCATACAACTGGTAAATACCAGAAAGAAGACTCAAATCCAGGTCTTTGCGATTCCATTTCCCATTCTCTTTCTCCTCCACCACATTGCCTCTGGCATGTTATTCTCTCTGATGAGCCACAGAGTCCTTAGCATTACCTCAAAACTGCTTACTTAGGTATGTCATACTTGGCTAATTCTACTCCCCAGAGAACAGCCATTTTCTTTGTTATGTCACTATTACAACAGCACAAAGTTTAGGAAATAGATTTTTAAGCTCCTAAAATCTTACCACCTTAACAATACTATTTTAATTGTGTTTACGCACATTCGTACTTTTAGTTTAGTTTAGTTTTTATGGTGGGAACTACAAGCCACTAGGTATAGCCGCCAGGGTGCAAAGAACCTCTCAGTTTTGGGGTAACAGAGACCCACAAGCTAACTCCATGCAGCCCATAACAGGAGTGATCCTTCTAAAACAACCAACTCTGGAGAAAACACGATGCCATATATTTTTAGGTAATTGTAATCATATGTTACATATAATTTTGTATTATTTATTTATTCACTCAATACATGCATATTTGCTGAATGTCTGCTATTGTCCAAACACCAACCTAGCAGTGACTATAAGCGAAGAACAACAAAGTTCCCAATCTCATGGAGATTACATGTGCTGGAGGAGACAGATAACAACAAATAAATAAGTAAATTATATTGTATGTTAGAGGATAAGTGCTAAATATAGGAGAAAGAAAACAGACAAGTGGGGTAGACACTTGGGTGAGGATTATAGGTACAAATGAAATTTTAGGTAGATTCCAGGAAACATCTGGCTGAAAGGTTAACAACTAAGACAAGACCTAAAGGAAGGGAGAGTGTGGCAGCTGCCAGTGGCTATCTATGATGTGGCAGGTAGAATTCTAAGATGACCCCAGGACCCTACTTGCCCCTTAGTTTGATTTCCATGATTATGTTAAATTACACGGCAAAAGGGATTTGCAGACATTAACCTTAAAATAGGGAGAATATGCATGTGCACCTAATCACATGAACAGCATAAAAGCAAAGAGTTTTCTCCAGCTGGTAGCAAAAGAGAAAATCAGATTTAAAGTGTGAGAAGAACATAACATAAGGAAGGGTCTCCAACACTGAGGTAGAAGGAGCCACAGGAAAGGATCTGAGGAAAGTTTCTAGATGAGAGTGAAGCCCCGCCCACAGCCAGCAAGAATATGGCAATCCCCATCGTACAACTGCCAAGAACTCAATTCTGCCAACAACTTAAATAAGCCTGGAAGCACATTCTTCCCAGAGTCCCCAGATAAGAGTCCAGCTGGCTTTCACTCTGATTTCCGTGTATATGGAACCAACTGAGCCCCATATAGACAAGTGAGGACCAAGAAGTAAGGGCATTGTCTCACGCTTGTATTCCTAATGATAATGATACTTTCATTAGCTACACAATAGTCTCGTGTACGCCACAATTTACCTAAGACCTTCCCCTCTGATTAATTCTGTTGCTCAAGTCTTTTATTACTGCAAGAAATACCTTCATGCATATAGCATTTTCCCTTAGTTTGCTAATTTGTTGTTCCAATGATTATTATTTTATAATAGTATATGAGGCCCAATTTCTTGGACCCTTGCAAGCATTGCATATTATCATTTTTAAAAAATTTTCCTATTTTAATAAGTAAAAGAGTAGCAACAACTAAAGAACTTTTCCATGAATACTTACAAGAATGACGATTTCTCCCAATTTGTTTCTTCATAGCAATTTCTATTTGCTGATTTTTGAAAGAAGTAGTGTTCTTTATTGAGATACTGACAGGGGAAGCAATCCATTCAAAGAAGTTTCAGACTTGATTTGGATCATAACTTGTTCTTCTTTAATCTCTTGGTGTTTGGGGTTCTTCACCTAGGAAATGAAGATGGAGTCTGGCATCATATGAAAACAATATTTATGAAGCATTTATGGAAGTGCCTCCTTGCATTTCTTCCTTTGACCTACATCTACATATTTTATTTTAAAACAACAACAAAAAAGTGTTGTATAGTGTAAAGAACTCTATTGGACTAAGTAGTCCTCAAACATCTTATTGGCATGCTGTGCAACCTTTAGTAAGTCTTTCAAGTCTTTGTGGCTTAGTTTCTGCATCAACACAATAAGAAACTTGAAATAATGCTTTGGTCAAGTCCTGCATACCGTGTCTGTGAGCTTACATAATATGTCCTACCAAGTCAGACATGCGATCTGGTAAATGCCATCTTCTGCCCAGATACAAGGGCATTTGACCCCAAATTATTTGCTACTGATCAACTCTATCAGAAACATCCTTTCATATTTCTTATTACATCTTGATTTTTTCTGTCATCTCTTCAAATAGTTATACTTTAGCTTTTACTTGTAAGACAGAAAATCAAACCTAGGTGTCTACCTCTTTTCTACCAAAAATACCATCGATCAAGGAATTATAGACATTGAAAATGTATATGTTACCACTAAAAAGCATAACCCCAGTAAATAGCCCTTTAAAAAATTTAACTAAGGTCCAAAGGATTAAAACACAAATAAATGAGTGAGAAGAGTGATAAAATCACAGATCTAGAAGATACTTAAAAACTCACAATTGAATAATAAGTGCTACTTTATTCCAATACATTTGATAAAACACATGGATGACTTTAAAGGAAAAAGTTCGAAATGGGTTCTTAAAAAAACAAAAAATGAGTAGACCAAAACTCATATATCAAAGACTGAACAGGTGTCAACAGAACATCATAAAAGAAATCTAACTAATTTTGTCTGTGAATTCTTTCCAACTTTTCAAAGGCAAGAAATTTACTGTGCTTTTAAAAATGTTCCTTGACATTAAGAGCTATGAAAAACTTCCCATTTACTTTAAGGTTAGTGTAATCCTGATATCAAACATCAGAAAAGATCACAAAAGAAAATCATAGATCATTTTTTTATTTCTATAAATGTAAGAATCTTAACCGAAGCATGATTAGATTATGTCAAGTAGGATAAAAATAGAACATTCTAATTACCAAGTGGGGTTTATTCCACTAGTTCAAGGGTGGTTTAACAAGTTAATTATTTAGCAATTAAATGGACTTTGATGAAATTTAACATTATTTGTGTTACAAACCTTTCATAAATATAATACAGAAGGAAAATTCCTAATCATCACTGAATTTTTTAAAAACCAGAATTTAGTAGCAAACATTATACCTAATGATGAAATTTACTCAAATGTTATAAAATTTATTCAAATTATTTATTCAAATTATAAACAAGATAAAGATGAAGCTTATTTTTACTGTTTTTCAATATTAGATTAGAGGTCTTAGTCAAGCAATAGAATAATAAAAATAAATAATAAGAATATATACTGGAAAGGAAAAAGTATTATCATTATTTGCAAATGATGTAATTATTCATCCAAGGGTAGGCCCATGTCTCTTCTTATTTAACATTATGTCCTCAGTGCCTAATACTTTGGAACATAGTGGGAACTGAAGTAAGTATTGAACAAGAAATTAAAATATGGAAGAATTAGCAAAGATTATTTAAAAATAATAGAGTGATAGAAAAAGGTAAGCAAATTTGAGATTAACACAAGAAAATCTATGGTATTCATATATAGCAACAATAGCTAGAATGAAGTTAAGAAAATGTACAGTTTTCTATAAAGAAAACCATGAATAAAAATTTGAATATCTTCTGAGATATTCAGGTTTCTAGATAAGAAGACTCAAATAATTAAGAATGTGAATTGTCTCCCAATGTAATCTTAAATTTTACATAGATTATAAAAATGCCAATAAAATTTTTTCAAAGTTGAAACTGACTCAAATTTCATTTCAAAAATTATAGTTGGGAGCCACAAAAAGAAAATAAGATAAAAAAGACCAAGAAGTGAGAACATTTGCCATTAAAAATATCAAAAATAATCTTTAAAGTGTAGTACAGGTCCAGCAATGAGCATGGCTATTAGTGAGATAAAATAGAGAATCTAGAAATGTATCCACAGATATATAAGAATGTAAAATATAATACAGATGTAATAAGAGCTTGGTTAGGAAAAACTGCCAGGTGTCACTTTAAGAGTTTATGTTTTATGAAAAAATAAATTGATATCCATATCTCAATAAAAACAAAATTATATTCAAATTTAAATTTCAAACATTAGGAAAAATGATAAAAGGAACAGAAAACATGTTGCAGAATATTTTAGAATGAGGAAGTTTTTTATTCTATATTTTTTTAAAGATTTTATCTGTTTACTTGACAGAGAGAGAGAAAGAGAGCATGTGAGGGGGGAGGCAGAGGGAAAGGAAGAAGCAGGCTCCCCATTGAGCAGAGAGCCCAATGGGGGGTCTCCATCCCAGGACCCTGGGATCATGACATCATAACCTGAGCTGCAGGCAGATGTTATGCAATTGAGCCACCCAGGCACCTCTGTTTTTTCTAAACACGATACACACTTGAGAAATGTAACTACACAAGGATTAAAATTTTTTGTAAATAAAATTAATTAAGAGCATATAAAAATAAGAGAAGGGGAGGAGTCAAGATGGCGGAGAAGTAGCAGGCTGAGACTACTTCGGGTAGCGGGAGATCAGCTAAATAGCTTATCTAAAGATTGCAAACACCTACAAATCCAACGGGAGATTGAAGAGAAGAAGAACAGCAATTCCAGAAACAGAAAATCAACCACTTTCTGCAAGGTAGGACTGGCGGAGAAGTGAATCCAAAGCGACGGGAAGATAGACCACGGGGGGAGGGGCCGGCTCCCGGCGAGTGGCGGAGCAACGGAGCACAAAATCGGGACTTTTAAAAGTCTGTTCCGCTGAGGGACATCGCTCCAGAGGCTTAACTGGGGTGAAGCCCAGGCGGGGTCAGCGCGGCCTCAGCTCCCGCAGGGTCGCAGAAGGATCGGGGGTGTCTGAGTGTCGCAGAGCTTACCGGTATTAGAACGGGGAAGCTGGCTACAGAGACAGAGCCGAGGAGTGACTCTCAGCTCAGGGTTGCCTTGAACCGGTCGCAGGCTCGGTCAGCTCGGAGCGCGGCCGGAGGCCAGGGTGGCGGGAGTCATTGGGCGCTGTTCTCTGAGGGCGCACTGAGGAGTGGGGCCCCGGGCTCTTGGCTCCTCCAGGCCGGAGACCGGGAGGCCGCCATCTTTATTCCCATCCTCCGGAACTCTACGGAAAGCGCTCAGGAAACAAAAGCTCCCGAAAGCAAACCCAGCAAACCCGAGCGGATTACTCAGCGCGGCCCCGGGTAAGGGCGGTGCAACTCCGCCTGGGGCAAAGACGCTTGAGAATCACTACAACAGGCCCCTCCCCCAGAAGATCAACGGGAAACCCAGCCAGGACCAAGTTCACCTACCAAGGAGAGCGGCGGAATTCCAGAGGAGAAGAAAGCAAAGCACGGAACTCATGGCTTTCTCCCCATGATTTTTTAGCCTTGCAGTTAATTTAATTTTTTTTTTCTTTTTCAATTTTTTTTTCTTTTTCTCTTCTTCTGCTAAATTTTTTTTAACTTTTACCGTTTACTTTTTTTAACGTTTTTTAAATAGTTTATCTAATATATATTTTATTTTTCCTCTTTTTATATTTTTTCTTTATCAGCTTTCTTTTTTTTAATAGATTAATAGTTTAATAGTTTAATAGTTTTAATAGTTTTTTAATAGTTTTTAATAGTTTTTTAATAGTTTTTTTAATAGTTTAATAGTCTTTAATAGTTTTAATAGTTTAATAGTTTAATAGTTTTTTTTTTCTTTCTTTCTGAACACCTTTTTATCCCCTTTCTCCCCCCTCACAATTCGGGATCTCTTCTGATTTGGCTAAAGCATATTTTCCTGGGGTTGTTGCCACCCTTTTAGTATTTTACTTGCTCCTTCACAAACTCTTATCTGGACAAAATGACAAGGCGGAAAAATTCACAACAAAAAAAAGAACAAGAGGCAGTACCAAAGGCTAGGGACCTAATCAATACAGACATTGGTAATATGTCAGATCTAGAGTTCAGAATGACGATTCTCAAGGTTCTAGCCGGGCTTGAAAAAGGCATGGAAGATATTAAAGCAACCCTCTTGGGAGATATAAAAGCCCTTTCTGGAGAAATAAAAGAACTAAAATCTAACCAAGTTGAAATCAAAAAAGCTATTAATGAGGTACAATCAAAAATGGAGGCTCTCACTGCTAGGATAAATGAGGCAGAAGAAAGAATTAGCGATATAGAAGACCAAATGACAGAGAATAAAGAAGCTGAGCAAAAGAGGGACAAACAGCTACTGGACCACGAGGGGAGAATTCGAGAGATAAGTGACACCATAAGACGAAACAACATTAGAATAATTGGGATTCCAGAAGAAGAGGAAACAGAGAGGGGAGCAGAAGGTATATTGGAGAGAATTATTGGAGAGAATTTCCCCAATATGGCAAAGGGAACAAGCATCAAAATTCAGGAGGTTCAGAGAACCCCCCTCAAAATCAATAAAAATAGGTCCACACCCCGTCACCTAATAGTAAAATTGACAAGTCTTAGTGACAAAGAAAAGATCCTGAAAGCAGCCCAGGAAAAGAAGTCTGTAACGTACAATGGTAAAAATATTAGATTGGCAGCAGACTTATCCACAGAGACCTGGCAGGCCAGAAAGAGCTGGCATGATATATTCAGAGTACTAAATGAGAAAAACATGCAGCCGAGAATACTATATCCAGCTAGGCTATCATTGAAAATAGAAGGAGAGATTAAAAGCTTCCAGGACAAACAAAAACTGAAAGAATTTGCAAATACCAAACCAGCTCTACAGGAAATATTGAAAGGGGTCCTCTAAGCAAAGAGAGACCCTAAAAGTAGTAGATCAGAAAGAAACAGAGACAATATACAATAACAGTCACCTTACAGGCAATACAATGGCACTAAATTCATATCTCTCCATACTTACCCTGAATGTTAATGGGCTAAATGCCCCAATCAAAAGACACAGGGTATCAGAATGGGTAAAAAAACAAAACCCATCTATATGTTGCCTACAAGAAACTCATTTTAAACCCGAAGACACCTCCAGGTTTAAAGTGAGTGGTTGGAAAAGAATTTACCATGCTAATGGACATCAGAAGAAAGCAGGAGTGGCAATCCTTATATCAGATCAATTAGATTTTAAGCCAAAGACTATAATAAGAGATGAGGAAGGACACTATATCATACTCAAAGGAACTGTCCAACAAGAAGATCTAACAAATTTAAATATCTATGCCCCTAACGTGGGAGCAGCCAACTATATAAACCAATCAATAACAAAATCAAAGAAACACATCGACAAGAATACAATAATAGTAGGGGATTTTAACACTCCCCTCACTGAAATGGACAGATCATCCAAGCAAAAGATCAACAAGGAAATAAAGGCCTTAAATGACACACTGGACCAGATGGACATCACAGATATATTCAGAACATTTCATCCCAAAGCAACAGAATACACATTCTTCTCTAATGCATATGGAACATTCTCCAGAATAGATCACATTCTTGGTCCTAAATCAAGTCTCAACTGGTATCAAAAGATTGGGATCATTCCCTGCATATTTTCAGACCACAATGCTCTGAAGCTAGAACTCAATAACAAGAGGAAATTTGGAAAGAACCCAAATCCATGGAGACTAAACAGCATCCTTCTAAAGAATGAATGGGTCAACCAGGAAATTAAAGAAGAATTGAAAAAATTCATGGAAACAAATGATAATGAAAACACAACGGTTCAAAATCTGTGGGACACAACAAAGGCAGTCCTGAGAGGAAAATATATAGCGGTACAAGCCTTTCTCAAGAAACAAGAAAGGTCTCAGGTACACAACCTAACCCTACACCTAAAGGAGCTGGAGAAAGAACAAGAAAGAAACCCTAAACCCAGTAGGAGAAGAGAAATCATAAAGATCAGAGCAGAAATCAATGAAATAGAAACCAAAAAAACAATAGAACAAATCAACGAAACTAGGAGCTGGTTCTTTGAAAGAATTAATAAGATTGATAAACCTCTGGCCAGACTTATCAAAAAGAAAAGAGAAAGGACCCAAATAAATAAAATCATGAATGAAAGAGGAGAGATCACAACGAAGACCAAAGAAATACAGACAATTATAAGAACATACTATGAGCAACTCTACGCCAACAAATTTGACAATCTGGAAGAAATGGATGCATTCCTAGAGACATATAAACTACCACAACTGAACCAGGAAGAAATGGAAAGCCTGAACAGACCCATAACCAGTAAGGAGATTGAAACAGTCATCAAAAATCTCCAAACAAACAAAAGCCCAGGGCCAGACGGCTTCCCGGGGGAATTCTACCAAACATTTAAAGAAGAACTAATTCCTATTCTCCTGAAACTGTTCCAAAAAATAGAAATAGAAGGAAAACTTCCATACTCATTTTATGAGGCCAGCATCACCTTGATCCCAAAACCAGACCAGGATCCCAACAAAAAAGAGAACTAGAGACCAATATCCTTGAGGAACACAGATGCAAAAATTCTCACCAAAATACTAGCCAATAGGATTCAACAGTACATTAAAAGGATTATTCACCACGACCAAGTGGGATTTATTCCAGGGATGCAAGGTTGGTTCAACACCCGCAAATCAATCAATGTGATACAACACATTAATAAAAGAAAGAACAAGAACCATATGATACTCTCCATAGATGCTGAAAAAGCATTTGACAAAGTACAGCATCCCTTCCCTATCAAAACTCTTCAAAGTGTAGGGATAGAGGGCATATACCTCAATATTATCAAAGCCATCTATGAAAAACCCACTGCAAATATCATTCTCAATGGAGAAAAACTGAAAGCTTTTCTGCTAAGGTCAGGAATACGGCAGGGATGTCCGTTATCACCACTGCTATTCAACATAGTACTAGAAGTCCTAGCCTCAGCAATCAGACAACAAAAGGAAATTAAAGGCATCCAAATCGGCAAAGAAGAAGTCAAACTATCACTCTTTGCAGATGATATGATACTATATGTGGAAAACCCAAAAGACTCCACTCCAAAAGTGCTAGAACTTGTACAGGAATTCAGTAAAGTGTCAGGATATAAAATCAATGCACAGAAATCAGTTGCACTTCTCTACACCAACAACAAGACAGAAGAAAGAGAAATTAAGGAGTCCATTCCATTTACAATTGCACCCAAAACTATAAGATATCTAGGAATAAACCTAACCAAAGAGACTAAGAATCTATACTCAGAAAACTATAAAGTACTCATGAAAGAAATTGAGGAAGACACAAAGAAATGGAAAAATGTTCCATGCTCCTGGATTGGAAGAATAAATATTGTGAAAATGTCTATGCTACCTAAAGCAATCTACACATTTAATGCAATTCCTATCAAAGTACCATCCATTTTTTTCAAAGAAATGGAACAAATAATCCTAAAATTTATATGGAACCAGAAAAGACCTCGAATAGCCAAAGGAATATTGAAAAAGAAAGCCAAAGTTGGTGGCATCACAATTCCGGACTTCAAGCTCTATTACAAAGCTGTCATCATCAAGACAGCATGGTACTGGCACAAAAACAGACACATAGATCAATGGAACAGAATAGAGAGCCCAGAAATGGACCCTCAACTCTATGGTCAACTCATCTTCGACAAAGCAGGAAAGAATGTCCAATGGAAAAAAGACAGCCTCTTCAATAAATGGTGTTGGGAAAATTGGACAGCCACATGCAGAAAAATGAAATTGGATCATTTCCTTACACCACACACGAAAATAGACTCAAAATGGATGAAGGATCTCAATGTGAGAAAGGAATCCATCAAAATCCTTGAGGAGAACACAGGCAGCAACCTCTTCGACGTCAGCCGCAGCAACATCTTCCTAGGAACATCACCAAAGGCAAGGGAAGCAAGGGCAAAAATGAACTTTTGGGATTTTATCAAGATCAAAAGCTTTTGCACAGCAAAGGAAACAGTGAACAAAACCAAAAGACAACTGACAGAATGGGAGAAGATATTTGCAAATGACATATCAGATAAAGGGCTAGTGTCCAAAATCTATAAAGAACTTAGCAAACTCAACACCCAAAGAACAAATAATCCAATCAAGAAATGGGCAGAGGACATGAACAGACATTTCTGCAAAGACGACATCCAGATGGCCAACAGACACATGAAAAAGTGCTACATATCACTCAATATCAGGGAAATACAAATCAAAACCACCATGAGATATCACCTCACACCAGTCAGAATGGCTAAAATTAACAAGTCAGGAAATGACAGATGCTGGCGAGGATGCGGAGAAAGGGGAACCCTCCTACACTGTTGGTGGGAATGCAAGCTGGTGCAACCACTCTGGAAAACAGCATGGAGGTTCCTCAAAATGGTGAAAATAGAACTACCCTGCAATTGCACTGCTGGGTATTTACCCTAAAGATACAAACGTAGTGATCCGAAGGGGCACATGCACCCGAATGTTTATAGCAGCAATGTCTACAATAGCCAAACTATGGAAAGAACCTAGATGTCCATCAACAGACGAATGGATAAAGAAGATGTGGTATATATACACAATGGAATACTATGCAGCCATCAAAAGAAATGAAATCTTGCCATTTGTGACGACGTGGATGGAACTAGAGGGTATCATGCTTAGCGAAATAAGTCAGTCGGAGAAAGACAACTATCATATGATCTCCCTGATATGAGGAAGTGGAGATGCAACATGGGGGGTTAAGGGGGTTGGAGAAGAATAAATGAAACAAGATGGGATTGGGAGGGAGACAAACCATAAGTGACTCTTAATCTCACAAAACAAACTGAGGGTTGATGGGGGGAGGGGGTTGGGAGAGGAGGGTGGGGTTATGGATATTGGGGAGGGTATGTGCTATGGTGAGTGCTGTGAAGTGTGTAAACCTGGCGATTCGCAGACCTGTACCCCTGGGGATAAAAATATATGTTTATAAAGCTGTAAAAAAAAAAAGAAAAAGAAAAAAGAAAGGATGAATACCCAAGTTTTGTAGCAACATGGACGGGACTGGAAGAGATTATGCTGAGTGAAATAAGTCAAGCAGAGAGAGTCAATTATCATATGGTTTCACTTATTTGTGGAGCATAACAAATAGCATGGAGGACAAGGGGAGATGGAGAGGAGAAGGGAGTTGAGGGAAATTGGAAGGGGAGGTGAACCATGAGAGATTATGGACTCTGAAAAACAATCTGAGAATTTTGAAGGGGTGGGGGGTGGGAGGTTGGGGGCACCAGGTGGTGGGTATTGTAGAGGGCACGGATTGCATGGAGCACTGGGTGTGGTGCAAAAATAATGGATACTGTTATGCTGAAAAAATAAAAAATTAATAAAAAATAATTCACTCTAAAAAAAAATAAGAGAATAAAATCAAACATATTTAAACAAATATTGTTACTATACAGAGAATTATTAAAATGACAAACATCTCAATGGGGAAAAAATGGGTGTAGTTAGGCATCACAACTTGAATGTATACATTTATCTTGGGTACCTTCTGGAATTCCAGTATAATGGCAGTAAAGGAGGGACAAAGTATAGACATGAAGACAAAAATAATAAGAGAAGAGACAATACAAATGGGAGATATCATAACATTTTAAAAAATCTTAGTGTAGAGAAGAGAAAACTGCATGACTCTGATGCCTTACTCATGGCCCACTGTTCCATAAGCATACCAATGCCCTACCCCTACACATGGCTTTCAATTAGATTCTAGTGCCTGATTCCAAAATATAGATAAGGATCACAAGATATATGTGGAAAGCCTCCAGTATCAAAGACAGAAAGCAAAATTAACACAGAAGGAAAGCAATAACATAAGGAGAAAAAGAAAGCTTAAAAAATATAATACCTTCATAACAAAAAGACATGAGATTCTTGAAGAAAAAAGAAAAGGACATTATAAAAAAAGAACATGAAGGGAATAAAAAAGAACCACTAGAACATAGTAATACGATAGCTAAAATAAAACATCCAGTAAAAATTAGAATGTCTCAGGGTCCAGAAAGTCTAATAAAACTCCTAGAAAAAAGAACAATAAGGTAATGAGAGATAATGGGAGCTAACATTATGAGGAGTTAGAGGAACAAATTAAGACATCTAACCAATAAGAGTTCCAGAAAGAGAGAGTGAGAAAGTGTGTGTGTTTGAAAGAGAGAGACAAAGAACAGAGAGAAACTACCAAAGAAATAATACCAAAAATTTCCTAAAACTGATGGACACAAATTTACTTAAAGGCTACTCTTACCAATCAGTCCAAGTAATAGAAAAGGGCTTGAAAATACATCATGAAATTTTAGTGTCTTAAGATTAAAGAAAAGATTCTGAAAACTCCCAGAAAGAAAGACAAAAACACAACACATCAAGAATCAGAACAGCATTGGACTCTCCAGCACCACCATGAGTGCTACAAACATGAAGAAAAATACCTTAAAATTCTGAGGGGGGGAAAAATGGTTTCCAACTTAGAATTATATATACAAGTAAATTCCCAATCAAATGCAAGAGTTAAAAAAAAAAAAACTCTCTTTTAGAAATACAAGCTCTCAAAAATGAAATGGTTTCACATACCCTTTGTCAGTATTATATTGGAGTTATGTCCTATAGCAAAATAAGGGAAAAGGATGAAATGAGGTCCAGGAAAATGGGCTGAAACACAAGGGACCAGCAAAAGGAATTTCAGAAGAGCAGCAGGTTAAATATCAACTACTTGCGACTGGAGCAAGTTGATGGAAACATATTTTTAAAAAGGAAATTAAAGCTCACCTAAAGTGTTTAAACCATTAAGAGTTGTATCACTCCAGCAGAGAATTTGGTCATAGAGACTTTTGTACATAGAAAATTAAGCAAACCCCGAAATGAGGTACTTATAAACTTCAGGGAAAACAAAAATTTGAACCAGAAAGAAAATATAAACTATGTACAATACTTACTGAGTTGTGGGTAATATTTATATAATAATGATGTAAAAGTAAATATAAGTTTAGCCCAGATTTATGATATATCTATACTGGAAGGATGATCAAAGAGAATTGCATGGGTCTGTAGAGACAGGGTAGAATGTGGTGAATGTGGAAAATGAGCTAAATCTTCCTCTTACCTAGTAGGAAACTGAGAATAATTCCCGAAATTAGAAAATGAAGAAGCAGTAAAGAAGCATATAATTTAAAAACATAAAATTAAATAAATTAAATTATTAGAAGAAACCATTTAAAAAGTTGAGCACAGTTACCTTTGCAAACCAGGTATGGGAGGGGAAGAAAGATAGAGAAATGCTTTTTTTTTTTGCTAATAATCCTTTTTGTCACAGTGGAACTTTTAAACTATGCATATGTATCATTTTGCTAAAAAATAAAATAAATAGTCAAAAGACATGAACTAGAAAAGCAAAAGAAATTCACAAGATTAATAAGCATATGAAAAGATGCAATACATCAATAAATAATCAGGTATTCAAATCTAAACAAGAAAATATTTTTCACCTATTATATTGGTAACAATTTACAAAATTTATAATATCAAGAGTTAGTAAAATGCAGAAAAATGAGCACTCTTACAAAATGCTGGTAGAAGTATATAAATTAGTCTACTTCTTCTGAAGGAAAAATGGCAATTCATATCAAAATTTAAAACATGACTCTGATCCAGCAAATCTGTTTCTAAGGAAATCATGAGAAAACTTTTCAAAAATATGAATAGAAAGACATTTATTAAAGCACAGCTTATAATCGTGAATCTGGGAAACAAGCTAAATATTCATTCCATAGAGCATTTTTAAAACTAAGTAGAACATTTGTAAAGCAGAAACTATGCACAATTAAAGTGATATGTAGATTCGCATTTATTTTCATGGAAAAATCTTGCAATATCCTAAATTTTATGAAAAATGCAGGTAGTAATCAGGTAATACCTCAATATTTAAATGTATAATTATTTTAGTTTTTAGAAGTCCCCTTCCTCCTCCATTATATTTTCTTCTGAAAATTTTCTTTCTAACTATTCTGTTTATTCTATTGGAATAACTTTAGAATTATTTTTTGTCATGGTCCTAAACTATAATGTATGACTCCATCTATCTTTCTACCTACTAACCTATCTATTTAATAATATAGAGTGTGGGATTATGTCTGAGGAGTGAGACAAAGAAGAGATATTTGTTTCCTGTTTTATAACTTCTTCAATTATCTTAATTTTTCTTTTTACAATGATAAAAATTATTTTTGGTATCTTCCCTAAAAATTATTTTCACTTAAGTAAAACAAAACACAATGGGTATTTGAAGATGGAGGCCTCGTGCTCCCTGATTTCAAACTATATAGCAAAGCTATAGTAGTCAAAACAGTATGGTATTGGCATAAAGACAGACACAGAGATCAATGGAATGAGAAGTCCAGATACAAACCCACACAAATATGGATGCAACTTACAATGAAGGAGGCAAGAATATACAATGGGAAAAGACAACCTCTTTAATAGTGTTGGGGGAACTGGACAGCCACATACGAAAGAATGAAAACTGATCACCATCTTACACCATATACCAAAATGAACTCAGAATGGATTAAAGACTTGAATGTAAGACCTGAAACCATGAAACTCCTGGAAGAAAACATAGGGGGTAAGTTCCTTGACATCAGTCTTGGCAATGAATTTTTGGATCTGACTCCAAAATCAAAGACAACAAAAAAGCAAAAATAAATAAGTGGGACTACATCAAACTAAAAGGCTTTAACACAGCAAAGGAAATTATCAATAAAATGAAAAGGCAACCTAGTGAATGGGGGAAGATATTTGCAAATGATTATATCTGTGAAGGAGTTAACATCCAAAAATATATGAAGAATTCATATAACTCCATAGGAAAAAAAATCAGATTAAAAATGGCTAGAAAATCTGAATAGACACTTTTTTTCCAAAGAAAACATACAGAATGTCAACAGGTACATGAAAAGATGGTCCACATCAATCATCATCAGGGAAATGCAAATCAAACCCAAGGAGCTATCACCTCATACCTGTTAGAATGGCTATTATAAAAAAGATAGGAAATAATAAGTGCTGGCAAAGATGTGGAGAAAAGGGAACCCTTGTGCACTGTTGGTGGGAATGTAAATTGGTGTAGCCACTATGAAAAGCAATGTGGGATTCTTTAAAGATTAAAAATATAACTGCTATATGATCCAGTGATTCCACTTTTAAAAATCTATCTGAAGAAAACAAAAACATGAATTCAAAAAGGTATATGTAACCCAAGGTTCACTTCAATATTATTTACAATAGCCAAGATATGGAAACATACTAAGTGTCCATTGATGGATGAATGGATAAAGAAGATGAGGTCCATATATACAACAGACTACTACTCAGCCATAAAAGGAACAAAATCTTGCCATTTGTAACAACATGATGGATCTTGAGGGCTTTTTGTTAAGTGAAATAAGTCAAAGACAGGAAGACAAATACCATATAATTTCATTCATACGTGGAATCTAAAAACCAAACCAAAACAAAACAAATCATAGATACAGAGAACAGATTGGGGAAGGGAGTTGGGGATGGGTGAAAGGAATGAAAGGGATCAAGAGGCATGAAGTTCCAGTTATAAAATAAGCCACAGGGATGTAATAAGCCATAACATGGTGACCCTATTCAACAACACTGCAGTGCATATTTCAAAGTCGCTGAGAGAGTAAATCTTCAAAGTTCTCATCACAAGGAAAACAAAATTTGCTACTTTGTGTGGTGATGAATGGTGGGTAATTAGATTTACTTCAGATAAGTGATCTTTTTGCAGTGTATACAAATACGGAACCATTATACTGTATACCTGAAACTCTCATAATGTCATAAGTCAATTATATCTCAATTTGCATAAAGACATTTAGAGTACAATAGAGAAAATTCAGAAAAATGTTTCTAAAAATATTATCTCTTTAATATAAAAGACACTCATGGTGCACTTGGGTGGCTTTATCAGTTAAGCATCCAACTCTTGATCTCAGCTCAGGCCTGATCTCAGTGTTGTGAGTTTGAGCCCTATGTGTTGGACTCCATGCTGGGTATGGAGACTACTAATAAAGTAAGTAAATAAATAAATAAACAAATAAACAAATAAGTAGCTAGCTTTCATTAAAAAAAGACATTCATACTGTGCGTAACTTGGGAAATATGTATTATATCCTTAGCACTTCCTCATGTCTTCAGCATTTGTTTAAAACATAATTTAATGTCTATAAATTACTTCATTATATGCAATTGTTTTAACCACCCCCTTATTCTCAATATTTAGATTATTTTTTAAATTATAAATATTTTTTAGGGATATAAAACTCTTCACGTCTGATATTCTTCAGAATACATTTTATAAGTGGAATTATTGGGACAAGGGGTATAAAATATTTTAGGCATTGTAATATATCTAGCCAAATGGGTTTTCAAGAGGTTTATACCTATTTATACTCCAAACAGTGTCAGATGAGTGTCCATCTGATGACATCTTTGCTAGCACAGGTTATTTTAAAAACCTTTGCTAATTTGATAAGTTAAAATTAATTAATTTTTGG
Source organism: Lutra lutra (assembly GCF_902655055.1). Lineage (NCBI taxonomy): Eukaryota > Metazoa > Chordata > Mammalia > Carnivora > Mustelidae > Lutra > Lutra lutra. Next base: position 69,563,910 of record NC_062290.1, on the reverse strand, counting down.
CCTTTTTTGTTTGCCAGTAGAGATGAATTTGTTTTCATATTTTTATTGTCATCTGTATTTCCTCTACTCTTTTCTATATACTGAGTAACTTTGGATTACATCATGGATACCATGAATGTCATACGGTAGAGACTCTAGAGTCTCTTGTATTTTCCAAAGAGAGTTGACTTCTTTAAGCAGGCAATTAATGTGGCCTCAAATTGCAACTCTGTTCTTGGGCTGTAACTTAAATCACAGTTCAGTTATTTAGCCCTAAGAAGTTGGCTTAGGTCTGTTTTGTGTATGCACAGTTCAAAAGTTAGCCAGGTGTCTGGGTCAAGTTATGCACAGAACTTAGGGCTTCCTTCCCCGCTTCTCTCCTTTCTAATATTCTAGCATCCATGGTTGCCTGAACTCTGTTTTACTGGTTATTCAAGGAAGATCAGTTCCAGCTGATATATCTGCATTTTAGCCAACCTGAATGACACAGACTAGGACCTGCTTTTTGGTTAAAAACCATACATAAAAACAGAGATACACACAAAAGGAAGAAAAATTACCAAGGGCTATTCTCTTTTTCTACATATGAACTTTGTTTTAAAGAGTGTCTGTGTTTGTTTACTCTAAAGCCTTTAGATTGCTACTTCTTAAATTTTTATCTTGGAATTTATAGTTGTTATCTGCAGAAAAGTAGTCTGATATTAGCTTACTTGGACATTACTGGAAGGAAAACCTCAGGACTACATACAGATCATTTATTCTCACTTCCACAAAGGTTTTTTTTTTCCTTCTTTAAAAAAAAAAAAGTGTCTTTTAAGATGTGATAATTCCTGGGGTGCCTGGGTGGCTCAGTGGGTTAAAGCCTCTGCCTTGGGCTCAGGTCATGATCCCAGAGTCCTGGGATCGAGCCCCGCATCGGGCTCTCTGCTCAGCAGGGAGCCTGCATCCTCCTCTCTCTGCTTCTCTGCCTACTTGTGATCTCTGTTTGTCAAATAAATAAATAAAATCTTTTTTAAAAATGTGATAATTCCCAAGCATACTTCAAGAAAGCTAAGTTTCTCAAAACTGCAATCCTTTTCTTTGAACATATTTGGGGAATGTTGCCTATGAAGGTTGTTTCTGATCTAGTTAGATTCAAGCATACACAGAAAACTGCACCTGAGCTCATACTGAACAAGATAACAATGGCACTGGGGGACTACAGTGCCCAGGAACCAATTAAGTCTGAGGTAGGAAAGGGATTTTCTTCAACTGGCTAATGGAGACCATAAGCAGAGGCTCTGACCACAGAGAATTCGATGCTGGCTTCACACTTTTTTCTTGAATTTGAATAAGGATCAATGACAGGGAGGACTAATCTAATCTGACCCCTTAGATGGCTTTTCCATTTGCACTACTTCATGTTTAGCAATAATCACTCATCTATGATTCCCCAGCATAAGGAAATAGGATACTTTGTAGCTAATAGTTATTTAAGATTTCCATATTCCTTTTCACCTTAAAAGGATGTTAGAACTTGGGTTTTTTACTCATCACCTTATTAGAAACCCATAGTCCAAAATGGGAAAGAACCACCTAGGATAACCTAGGAAAGGGGAAGGCTGTAACCAGAATGCAGTTGACTCTCCTTCTTGAAAGCTGACTCAGCTACACATTCAGTGTTTCTGAGATGCTGTGTTATATGGCATGTCCTCAACCTTCCTCAAGGTTAGACTCTAAAGGGTTTGGAGTGGAAGAAAACAGTTTGTTCAGTGATGTGATCACAATCTCCTGAATTCAGCAGTATGACAGTGTGATCATTGCATTTAATGGTTGGCTGTTCTCCAAAATCAGATTGGCAAGTAAGGGCATGTGGTCTCTCCTGCAACTCTGCTCTCCTGGCCTTACCATTCCCATTTCTGTGTCTCTGTGCTCTTGATCTGTGTGTATTTCGTAGGATTCAGATGCAAAGGACTAGTCAAGATGCAAGTCAAACTGCAAAAGGATCTGGCAGGGCTAAAACCAGTTGGATCTGAACAATAGACTTCCCTCCCTGGGAAACGTTCTGGTTTTCATATGCAATCATTTCAATCATTTCCTTGTTTTCTAAAAATACAAGAACACGTTTTTACTCGCCAGCCTTCCTCAAACATGCTACAGGAAATGGAACTGAGCAACTCAGTGAAGAAAAGTTTCTCCATGTTCAGAAATCCTTCCTGAAGACCTCGCTACCAGCTAGGAGGGACATCAAAGTCCTCAGCATGGAAAAGTCAGAGTAGATGTAGTTTCACATTTTAAGAGTTGGGGGAAAAAAATTAATAAATAAATAAAAACCCCTGCCTGTCTTCAATAGCCTGTAAGATCTCTCTTGTCTCCAGGCAGGGGAGATTCCTCAGGTGTTACCCACTCTATCATAGCATTCCTCATCTCTTCTTTTATCTTGTGCCCTTCTCCTCTTTCCAAGATCATAAATCAACAGAGACAGGTCCTCATTCTTCTTTAAAAGAAAAGGGGGTTAAGTCTCGACTTCTCCCATTCCGTGGCAAAGAGAACATCCTGATAAATTGAACTACCTGCTTCTCAGGTGAAAACTAGAAAGTTTTCAAAGCCCAAGTGGGCAATCTGCAGCCAGGAACCTCTGCAGCTCCAGGACAAAGTCTTTTTCATGTCCCTCTCCAGGAAGAAAGCCCATGTGATAAAATGGCAGATTGGTTCAAGAGACTTCAGATTCCAGAGAGAGGTCAGAGTCAAATCCAAGACTGTGTGACAACTGAAATTGTCCATGATTTACTAATCGCTGAAGGCAGTGACCAGGCCATTAGGAGCAAAGGCCAAAGGGAAGACTTGATGCCCACTGCTAGCATTAGGTTTCTGTCTAAAGGAGAAGTCCAAAAACTGAAGAACATTTGGAACTAATTAGTGGGAGGAAGAAAACTCAAGGCTAAGAGGTGGGGGTGGGGTCAGGACTGTACTGTTCCTTAAAATAAAGAAAATAGTTGGTCAACTTCACCAAAGGCTCCACTTCTCCTTCTCTTTCTTGTCCTCAACATATACACAGCTGATTAAAGAACAGCCTCATCTTTCAGCTTCCTGCAATATTAAGGATCTTATCTGCAGAATAAAACAGCTTACAAAAATGAAAGGAATTGGCAGATACCACTCTTTTCCTCAAGGATGCTTGGTCTGAACCTGGGAAGGGGGGAGGTGTCAAGGGAAGGGTTGAATTTGAGAGTCAGACAGGCATGAACTCAAATCTTCAATACCTACAAGCTATGTGACCCTGAGAAAGTTAGGAATCTCCACTGAACTTCTGTCTTCTCATCTGCTAGTCAGTCAATTCCACTTCCCTCGCATGACTGACATGGGGATAAAATGAGATAAAATATGAAAAGGCCTCCCACGGTGCTCAGCACCCAGCTGTGCTCAATAACTTTTATTTCTGCCTTATAAAAAACATTACAGGGACGCCTGGGTGGCTCAGTGGGTTAAGCCGCTGCCTTCAGCTCAGGTCATGATCCCAGAGTCCTGGGATCAAGTCCCGCATCAGGCTCCTTGCTCAGTGGGGAGCCTGCTTCTCTCTCTGCCTCTGCCTGCTTGTGTTCTCCTGTGCGCTCTCTCTCTCTCTCTCTGATAAATAAAATCTTTAAAAATAAATAAATAAATAAATAAATAAAAAACATTACAAATACAATAAAAGTCCCTTTTTATCATTTCTGTCATTCCTGAAATCAAGGCATACAACAAAGCCACAGTAGTTAAAACAGTGCGGTACTGCTTCAAGAACAGGCAGACAGATCAGTGAGATACAACGGGAATCCAAAAAATTATCTTATGCACAGGCAAAAATAAGATCGAGTTGAATTAAAGACCCACGTTTAGGAAAATAATTCTACTTTTATACCAAGATAATGAAGGACAATAACAAGATGTTGGAGTTGAGAAGAGTTTCTTAAAATCAGTTACACAGCAAAAATAGGAAAAGAAAGAAATTTGGAAATGAACAAAGGTAAAAGACAGCTGACAATCTAGGAAGAAATCGTCACAGCTGTACAATATTCAGATGCAAAACAGTCCAAGGATAAATATCTAAAGCTTTCAAATAATCCTTACATATCTATTTAAAAATGTCTAAAAGCCAATGATACAGTTTATGGGACACAAATAGGTAATTAAAGAAGACAAAACCAGAATTGCCCTATGAAAAATGACTCTGCCTCATTAGTAATCAGAAAATATAAATTAAAATAGCAATGTATTACTGTTACGCTGCCAGTTTGACAAAGATTAAAAAGTTTGATAATATCAAGTGTACACAAGCAAGGGCAGGTCTAGGGAAGGTGGGGAGAATAAAATTAAACATTGCTGCTCATGACCTTGAAATTAGTACAATCAATCTGAAGGGTATCTATTAAATTGCCCCACAATTTCTTTCTACATATCTGTTCTGGATAAAGACTTGCACGTACACACAGAAGATGTAATGTTGTTTATAATATGAAAACAATTAAATCTTTATCCACAGAGGAACAAATGAAAACAATTCCATGAACACAAAGAATTACTATAAAATGTTCAAAGGAATCAAGCAGATTTCCACATATTAACATGAATCATTCACAAAAAAAAACAAGAAACCAGTATTTTATATTTCTCCCAATATGTAGATATGTATGAAAAATATAAAGAATTTTGGAAACTCTTTCATTAGACAAATTCAACAGAGTATGTACTATTTGGTGAGAGGACACCAATGTAGAAACAGGAGTTTTCAGGAGATCATAGTTTCTTCTATGATGGTCTAAAAGTTTTAAGTACAACTGATTAATTGCTTGCATAAATTTAAAAACCAATACATAAAAATACTTTAAAAAGATACAAATATCCCAAAAACGCTGACAGTGATTCATTTTGAGGAAACAAGGAGAGACTATGGATGATTATTGTTTCTTCTTTGACCCTCCATCCCTTATACCTTAAAAAAAATTTCCCCAAGAGGAAAATGATCACCATCATTTATGAGTATCATTACCCAGTGATACTCATAAAAATCCCTGATAATGGCACTAGATACCAAGCTAAACTGGTTTAGCAAAAACTATTCTTGTTTTGCAAGTACAATCTCATTTAACTCTTGTTTTAACTCTGTGCAGTAGGTAGATACCTACTATTGATAGATAAGGAAATTGAGGCTCCAAAAAACTAGGCAATTTGCCCAAGCTCATGCAACTGCAAAGTCACAGAGCCAATAGTCCATCATATGTCTCTGACTACAAAAGATAATACTTCTTTCACCATATTAAAGCTACCTTAACACAAGAGCTACATGTTTTCTTTTCTTTTCTTTTTTTTTTTTTTTTTTTTGCAAATTATAAAGTTGCTTCACTAAAAAATGAATTTGAAATCTAGGGAAGAGATGAATAAAAACAAGTTCTACAAATATATTAACATTTTAAAGACATTTAGGCATTTAAATATAAGAGTTAGACTAACCTATTTAGGAGAAGAATATTACTGATCCCCAATAAGGCTAGTGTGTAGAAAAACCATTTACACAAAAAGGAAGTATTCTTAGCTCAAACACAATATTCTTACACAGTGTGATAAAGCAGCATGGGAGTCCACAGAACCAACAGTTAGCTAGAACTGTATTAGTAGGATTTCAACTTAAACTAGCCTAAGACAATGAGAATTTATTGCCTTACATAACTGGTTTCAGGCACATCTGCATCCAGGGGTTTCAAAGATGTTATTAAATCTCAATCTCTCTTTCTCTCTCCTTTTCTCTGTGTTGTCTATTTTTAAATATGCTCTAGGCAAGTGGTAAATATATATAACTTTCAAGCTCTCAAGTTTCCATGAATATACTTCTTGCAATCTCAAGAAAAAAAAAAAAAAGACCCTCTTTCTCTCAACATGAATCTCTGAGAAATAAGTTGGCCATACCACTCTGTATCTAGTCCCGAATCTTTATAACCTCCCGTTAGTCCCAGGAATGATGGATTCAGCCCTACTCAAACCAAAGACATTGAATTGGATTATGGTAGAATGGGTAAAGAGAGATTAGCCAAACCAAAGAATTCTGGCCAAACAAAAAAATGTATGAACACAATACAGTCACAGCTTTGACGGTATGAGAGGTGTGTGGCCACTGAAAAGCCAGCAAGTTAACTTACGGAAGAGGGGAGACATTCACAACAGCTACCTCATAGGGTTCTTCTGAGGATAAACAATAGTTGGAGAAAAAAATGTACCTAACACAGTGTCTGACAGTTAGAAAGTGTCTTATAAATTTGTTTCCTAATTGATTAATCAAAACTAGGCACTTCTGAGTTATTTCTTTCACCTCACCCTACAAACTTTATCAGTGAGCAAGTCTAATGGAATAATACAGGAATTTTACTGAATGTGAAATAGAATTGGGAGCCCATTTCCTTTGTACGTCCTTTGTAAGTCTACTGAAAGCAGGGGACTGTGTGACCTGGGAGTCTTACCAATTGCAATAACAAAAACCATAGTAACTAATGTTTATTGCATGCCAACCACGTGCCACGTAGCCTGCTAAGTATATAACATGCATTTTCTTATGTAATCTTCACTGTAACTAATGAAGTAAGTATTATCATCACTTCCATTTTACAGATGAAGAAACAGATGTAGCGAGGCCAAGTAATTTGCCCAAGGTCAAGAGAGTGACAAGGCTTGGACTCCCACGTGGTTGTGTTTGACTCGAGAGCTTGAGCTCTTAACCATGCATTGTTCTGTCTCACACAGCCCTGTGCGGCCTCATAATACCCCGAGGAGAAGACTCAACATGAAACAGCATTTGGCTGCATTCCAATCAGTCAACACATTCATCACTAGATGCACAAAGAGAGCAGGTAGGTTGGATTCCCTGTGAACAAAACAATTCAGGCATATACATGCACTGACCTCTAACTCAATTTGGAGATTTAGAATCTCCATCTTGAAGACTTTCCTAACATCTCTGCTGTTGTATTTAACAGGACCTTTTGTGGATTTGGTCAAGAGGGATCAAAGAGAATTTATCTTTTTAGTTTCTTTTTCTTTCCTTTAAAAAATTATTAACCATAATGGTTCTGGAGCTATTTCTTATTGGCAAAATTATGGAGCTGCGTACTGATTCAGAGACGTGTTGGGACGCTGGGCACAGATGGCTTTAATTATTTGGGCAGCCATTGACAGATGTGATGGTCTAGGTTTCTGCTGCCTTGGACAGGTGTAAGCTATAGGATTTACCCAGAGGGAGTTGTGGAGAGCCAGAATTGGATAGAGCCCTGTGATGGCCCTTTATTTTGTCTTAATCCACCCCTAGGTACATAGTTATCATATTTCTTTGCCTCAAGGCATGGTCAAGTCAGTCAAAACCATCAAACCAAGTTTGTGAGCAGAAAAGAAACTCTCAAAGAGAGAAATACACTGTTAACAATTTGTCCCAAACTCTGCTTGATATTTTTACTCAGAAACCTTTCTTTTCATTAATCAAGCTTCATAATCAAAAGGATATATGTATATAACCTTCCTTCCAGATCAAAACAAGCATGTTTACTTCTCTGATTAGTCCACACAAATAATTTCAAAGACCTGAATGTCAGCCTGTGAAAACCTTCATGATTTTGTGTAATGAATTTATTGAGTAAGTTATGAAGAGCAGGAAGATAAATCAGACATATTCTTTACTCTTAAGAAGCTACTGAGCATTTAGGAGGGGCTTCTGACCTTTGAGCTAATAAAAATAAGAGACTCAGCACTTACTATGTCAAGATACTGTTCTAGGCTCTGGAGATGCAGTAGTGATCAAAATAGCCCCTTTCCCCATGGAGCTTCCATTCTAACTGGGTATATGGACTATTTCTTTCTCTCTCCATATATGTGTATACATATATACACATATTGTGTGCATACACATATACACGTATTACATGGGGTAGATTGTGGTATACAAATTTTTACATCAGATTATATCTAAGGAATTGTGTCTAGCTGTGTATGTGAGTTCAGCAAGAACTCTGTAGAGGAAAAACTATTTAAGCAGGGCTGAATATAAGAGAGAAATCACCAGGTGGAAAAGTAGAAGAAAGTATTCTAGGTCCTCCTAACTCTTTGTTTGAAAAAGCAGAGTTCTAACATAGCACCTATGATGGGCTGAATTGTGTCTCCCTAAATTCATACATGGAAAGCCCAACCCCCAATACCTCAGAATGTAAGTATATTTGGAAATAAGATCTTTAAAGAAGTAATTGAATTAAAATGAGACCATTGGGAGGGACCTAATTCAATAGGACTGGTGTCCTTAGAAGAGGAAGAGACGTCCTGGATACTTGGCATACTGGAAAAGCCATGTGAGGACATGGTGACAATGGGGCCATCTGCAAGTCAGAGAGAGCCCTCAGGAGAAACCATCAAACTTGCCAGCGTCCTGCATCTCAGATTGCCAGCCTCCAGAACTGTGAGAAAATAAGTAAATAAATCTGTTGCTCAAGCCATTCAGTCTGCGTCATTTTGTTACAGCAACCCCACCAAACTAATACTGCAGTTTGAAAGAACACAGAACACTTTCAAAGAGTATCTACAAAATTAAAATGTCCGTGAGTTCACAGCTGACCTGTACTGAACATTTAACATGTGTGACAATCTAATTTAATCCAGCAACACTATGATGTAGATATTATGATTCCTATTTTACCTATGAGGAAACTGGGACTTAGCATGGTTTACTAAGGGACCCAGCATCCCATGGCTGGTAAAAGTAAGCATGTATTTGAACCCAGACAGTGTGATGTAATGGCACTGAGCTCCAGCACTCTGAGGAGATGAAGGACACGGTGAAGGAGAAGAAAGGCCAGCTCATGGAGGGTCTTGGTTATAGCTATAGAAGCTGAAGGTTCAGGGAACCAAACTGCACATCAGTAACCTAGAAAACCTGTTATGCAATTACCTGTATTTACTCAGACCGACTCTAAAGATAATCACAATCCATGCATACAACTCATTACCCTGTACCTCATGTAGGTACGGCCCTCCCAACCACTAATCTCCCCGCCTTGTATAACACACATACACACACACACACACACACACACACACACACTTGCACACTCCCACTCACCCCAAACTCCTCAGACAATACAACTTTTTAAGAAGTCCTTTGAAGAATGCCTTAAAGGATTTGAATCAATAATCTCCTCAGATCCAAAACTGGAGCTCCCCAGTTTGCTTTTTAATGATATCTCCCAGCTTGGCAATCACAAGCACTTCTCACTGTTCGCTCCTAGCTAGTCTACTCCATTCTTCCCTTGGCCCACAGAGGATGCAGGTTTTTTTTTTTGGGGGGGGGGGTGTTAAATAAAGAAACAGACATGGAATTAAGTCTCGGTGTCCCATGTGCTTCATTATCCCAGCTTGTTGGGAATGTGTTCAACATACAGTGTGAGTTTTCATAAGTAGCAGAAAAGGATCAAAGGAACCTACTTTACCAAAGGTTTTTCTTTTCTCTATCTCTCTCTTTTTTTTTTTTTTTTTAAAGTAAGGTTTGGGCGATTCAAATCACACTAGGTAGTTGAGCTGATAAGATATGGGAGGAGAGGTCTCCGGCGGTAGTTTTTATTTCAAGAAAAGAAAACTTTTTAAGTCATAAATGTTCTTAGGTGCCTTTGATTTTTTTTTTTTTCAGTTGAATTGCAAACCTGGAATTAGAAGACGTTTTGAAAAAATATGCTTGATGTTAACCCTAGGTAGTTATATAAATAGAGTGAATTGAATAAAGTTATACAGCCCAAAGATTATACTTTGCTATGCTGCTGAGATTTTTACATACCAAAAACTTTAAAACTTTAAATGGACTACTTAAAATTACACACACGCACACATATGCATATCTCCTTAATAATAACATTTTCATTTTGCTCTTGTGTAAAACTGTGCAGTGTTTGTTCCTATGTATAGTAAACAAGAGTTCTTGGACTGGGAGGATTTGAATAAATCACCCTGACATGAGATATAATGTTACTTTCGTATGGGGAAACAAACTTGCTTATTTGATCCCATCTTTGCAATATAGAGGGATCTTGTTTCTCAACTTTTGGGTGTCTCTAAGCTATTTGGGTATCCAAAGATAAGACTGAAATCCATAAGATTTCAGACTGACCCAGGAGCACTCATTTGTAATCATGATTCCTAAGAATCTGGTTTATGCAGGACTCTGAGACATTTTTCTCAGTAACACTTTTTTTTTTTAATTTATATTTTTTAAAAATTTTTATTTCTTTTCAGCCTAACAGTATTCATTGTTTTTGCACCATACCCAGTGCTCCATGCAATCTGTGCCCTTTCTAATACCCACCACCTGGTTCCCCCAACCTCCCACCCCCACCCCCTTCAAAACCCTCAGATTGTTTTTCAGAGTCCATAGTCTCTCATGGTTCACCTCCCCTTCCAATTTCCCTCAACTCCCTTCTCCTCTCCATCTCCCCTTTAAAGATTTTTTCCCAAAATCCAGTTTTGCTGAATAAAAATCTGTTTCTTCTGTTCTTTAATTTTGCAGCTACTACTGTGGTGCCATTACTATATGTCTATTCTTTTTTTTTTTTTTTTTTTAATTTGACAGAGAGATCACAAGCAGGCAGAGAGGCAGGCAGAGAGAGAGGAGGAAGCAGGCTCCCCGAGAGAGCAGAGAGCCCGATGCGGGGCTCGATCCCAGGACTGACCTGAGCCGAAGGCAGCGGCTTAACCCACTGAGCCACCCAGGCGCCCCGCTATATGTCTATTCTTATGTTAACATCATATTGTCTTGATTGCTGTAGTTTTGGAAGAAATCTTGAAATCAGCTAGCGTAAGCCCTCTAACTTCTTTCAAATTGCTTTGGCTATTGGGTTTTCTGCACTTCCGTATAAATTTTAAATCAATCATAGTACTAATTTATTTTTTAAAGGATTTTGATTGGGATTTCACTGACTCTATTGACCGACTTTGAGAAATTTACATAATAATAATAATGTTGGATCTTCTGATACCAAGATGGTGTATCTTGCCTTGATTCCATTATTTAATTGATCTCAGCAATGTTTTGTAGGTCTCAGTATATAGATCTTTCTTTTTTTAAAGGTTTATTTTAGAGAGAGAAAGCAAGCACAAGCAGGGGGAGGGGTGGAGGGAGAGAATCTTTGAGCAGACTTCCCACTGAGCACAGAGCCTGAGGATACAGGGCTCCATCCCATGACCCATGAGATCATGACCTGAGCTAAAACCAAGAGTTTTGACTGTGTGAGCCACCTTGGTGCCCCTCCACATATAGATCTTGAACACATTTGTTAATTTATCCTTAAGTATTTCACATATGAAATCTATTTTAATTGTTATATAATATTCCACTGAGCTAAAGGGGTATTATTACCCAGGCATTCTACCTAATGTTTACTATATTGGTGGTTCACAGTTTTTTTCTAATATAAATAACACGTGATAAGAATTTGTGCATAAATCACTTTTTTATTCAAAATTAGTTTCTTCATATAAATTTCCAGAAAAGAAGTCACTGGGTCAAAAGCCATGAAAATTTTTCAGGTTCTTGATATATATTGAGTAACTTTTTTCCTTACAGATGAATTATAAATATCTTTTTCAGATATTTCACACTTTTCTCTTCTGTGGCCTAGGCAAACAGTCGTTATTATATAATCTCCAAGAAAGACAGAGAAAGGGGAAAAGATTTTTAAATCCTTTGTGAAGAGAAATAGAACACATGAATTTTTCTATCACCCTGCTCTACAGCTGAATATGAGATCAAGCCAAGTATTGAAGATGATGCTTTGATTTTAGATGGATTATTTCTAGTATGTAACTCTTCCTGGGCCTCATCTATAGAATAAGATTGTTAGATGTATTCGTGCTTTTCAAATACTGCTCTGAAAAAACCTCAGAGTTTTGGAGGGGGAGGTTCTGCAATGAGCATCTGAGCTGACCAGCTCTGGGCTTCCTTGCATCTCTCCATGTAGAGAAACTTCCGTTGTCAGTTTTGCATAATGTGATTCTTTTTCACATTTGTTTTAAAAATAGGAATCCACTAATAAAAACAACTGGGAAAATCACTAAACAAGATGGACTCTAAGGTATTTTTCAGTGAAGCATTTTATTTGAAGCTACACCATCTTCTAACAGACTTGTCTGTGTATGAAGCCCTGGGGAAGCTAGGATTCCATGATGCCAAACATGTCACAAAATGCCCCTGAGTGTACCTTCAGTTCATGGCACACAACTAGCTCTGGACCAAACTCAGAAGAGACTGAAATCAAAATTCAGATTCAAATGGAAATTTCTGGGATAGGGCAGGTGCCCCAACTGCATTCTAACGTACATTCTCTTATCGAATTCTCAGGAGATCCATGTGATCACCACCATTTTGAAAACAAGAAAAGGAAGGCTCAGCTTAGTAAGTGATAGAGTTGAGACTTGAACTCAGGCCCCTGACCCTTTGGTCACACCCCACAGTATCCAAGAGTGTGGTTTGAGATTGGGCATCAGACATACAGTATTAAACAGGTAAAGGAGTAAGAACAGCTGAGAAGCTCAGAGATTCACAGGAAGAACCCAGGACTAGAACATGCTCTTGTGTCTCCTTACTCCAGAAAATCAAAACCAAAGCAGACCATTTGAAATCCAACCCTGATCTTTATTGGCCTGGGATCTTGATCTTGGAACAATTCCTTAACTTCTCTGTTTCCTTGTACATGAGAGCAGTGTACTTCGTACGGTATCTGAGAGGATTAAATGAGATGATAAACATGAAAATGCCCTTCTCAACATCCTCACATAGAGGGTGCTCGTACCCAAAGCACCACACAGACCATAGACACAGCTTCAGCAGCTTCAAATCAGGCCCTCAACAGGCAGAGGAGAAGAGAAAAGAATGAGGACCAGGAAAATCAGATTATTATTGTTTCTAGGCAACCACAGAAAAGGAATAATACAAGGGGCATTTCTTGTAAGAGTACTGCACTAGCTACCTCACAAAAGACTCCCTTGTCCGGCTCCAGTTTTAAAAGTAGCATACAACTATTAACGACCGTAAAGAACCTTTTATTTTTTTAATTTTTTTTAAAGATTTTATTAATTTATTTGACAAAGAGAGAGAGGGAGAGATCACAAGTAGGCAGAGAAGCAGGCAGAGAAAGAGGGGGAAGCAGGCTCCCTGCTGAGCAGAGAGCCTGATGCGGGACTCAATCCCAGGACCCTGAGATCATGACCTGAGCCGAAGGCAGAGGCTTAACCCACTGAGCCACCCAGGTGCCCCCATAAAGAACCTTTTAATAATTCAAAATTATTCTGAATTCTTCTCAACACTTCTCCTCTTTCTCTTCTTTCCTCCCTCCCTCCACCAATTCTCGAGGTCCCAGGGAGGGAGATAGATGTTTTCATTCCAGTGCTATAAATGATCAAACTGAGGTTCAGAGGAAGCTGAGAAAAGGAAGCACAGTCATCCACTTTAAAATCAAAGCCCCTTGGGCTGTAACCTCCTTGAGGCCAGTGTCGATACCTTGTTTTCTTATATATCTTTCCAAAAGGTTCCCAAAAATAAGTGTTGAGTGAAGTGCATTAGTCTGAGGTCTGCTCAGTCAGGAGGCTCCGTCATGTTGTTCAGAAGCAAAATCTCAGATTAAATTTCAAGGTCACAGATGCTATGGAAAGCTTCTTCAGTTGATAAATTTTCATTTAGGAAATTTATTTTAAATGTCTTAGTACATTGTCATGTTCCACTGCTAATCCATTCTTTCTTTTCTTTCTAATTTTTGAATAATGCCTGCAATTTTTTTTTCTTTTTTTAGAAATAACATAGGGAAAAGAAACACTGAGGATAAATTTTCATTTTGGGGGAAAAAAACAAAAAAACAACAAAAAAAACCCTTGATGTTAGCTCATCCTCCTGGTTGGCTTTAAGTTGCAAGTACAATTAATTGACCTTGGATTTGACATGTTTTAAAGCCACAATGAGTGAAATTTTACTGGGGGCATATTTATCTTAAGTTGAAATGCAACTTGCTGTCTCAGAATATTATCTCAGGCTGGTATTATCGCTGATTGAAGGCAGGAAGTGTTGTCCTGCCTATTAAAAATATACTTCGCTTGGACCTAAAATAAAAATATGTCAAATGCAAAGAGACCCACACTTGAACCTTGACTCCCCAGATTTACAATGTTCCATTAGGAATATCATGAAAACTGCTCTGGGTCTCCAAATAAAATAACTACTTTTCCTCCTTCCCCAGCTTGTAAAAATTAAGATAATGCGGCAGTGTTGATTTCCTTAAAAGACAGGGTCTGCTAGGTAAATGTTGAGACTCCCCTGGATTCTTAGTAACACCGGTTGTCACTATGAAAGTCATAAAAATAGGACAGAGAAGACATGTTTGCTTCCGACAATTTGAGGATTGGATTTTCCAACCACCTTTGAACCTTTTGATGTTCAGATTCCTCCCTGGTAGGCATTCCAAAGCCTTGCAGGGCTCCTGAAATCCGAGAAGTCTCCTCACCAGTGACATGTTGAGCTGAGCTGAAGGCTCGCACATGTGGCTGCAGCCTGGCTCCCAGAACCAAAAAGGGAGAAGACGAGTCAATTATTTGGATGGTGCTTCCGGCTCTGCCCATCCTGAGATCCCCCTCTACTCAAGGCCCCCTTCCTTTTGTTTTTTGGGGAAGGGGCCTGGCAACCAAGAGGGCTCCCTCACCTCTAGCACTTTCTGATGGAGTATATGTCTTCCCACCCCCTGCCCTACCTTGGGGGAGGTACTCACAGCCTTCCTTTGACTGTGTCACTCACAGCTGGAGGAGGGTCCAGCCTGAAGATAAATCTCTCACAGCTTGCTCATTCTTCTCCAGGAGGCTGTGAGGAGAATGATCAATGCTGTGCTTCAAGGCTAGCTTGCTCAGTGAACCACAGAGAAAGAGAGATTACAAAGAGCCCATTTAAATACGTAAGGCCCCTCAGCTCCCTTCCTCCTCAGGCATAGACTTGCTCTTAAAATTTCAGTGAATTTATCTACAAATGGTGGCCTCAAGGAGATGGCTGGCAAAGCCAAAAATATAACCTAAGGAGATGACCCGGGCAGCTTCCTGAAAATAAAGCCTTGTATGTATTTCCAAGAGGGTGCCTCTCCACCCTCCTTGCCTGAGCCACCAGTTGTTGTATCCGATGGAAAGCAAGCCCCGGGAAAAGCGAGACTGAGAGATTAGAGGGACATTACTGGGACACTGACAGGTGCAAGACGACAAAAATTCATTTGCCAAGATGCTGAGCTGCTGCTGCAGGCCCCTGGCTGGCCACAGTTCTCTCTCTCCAAGAACCCAAAAGTATTTCTGGGGTGGTGGGTCATTTTACACAAGCCAGAAGTCTTGTTGGGTTTTGTGTTGTGCCCTGCATTCACCGTGCATTCCAGGAGTTAGCCTGTCTCTAAGGCAACTGGTCACTAATCTGGACTGCCTTTTCTCTCTCTTTAATAGACCATCTGGGAGTTAGGGTGCGAATTGTCTCCTCTCCCTGCCCGCAGCCTGGTGCCTCCATCGTGCCACAGACAACTTCCAGCAGATTCTATCACTACACACCCTGTCCACAACACTTGGCACATGCCTTTTAATTGGTTCCCCGGCTACCAGATTTGTCGTCTTCTATGCATGTCCTTTCCAGCCCAGCATCAGAGTGATCATTTCAAGCTCAGACTTAACCATGTTACTGTCCTGCTTGGAAACACTCAATGGCTCTCAGTCAGCTAAAGGATGAACCTAATTCTTTGGCAGGTGCCAGACAGAGGCTGCTCTGTCATCCTGGGTGCTGGCGTGGTGGAGACATGGAGTCCCAGGCAACCTGAGACAGACACGTGAAACCATCACTTATTCCCTCAGTCAAACTTAGCCGAAACGAGTGAAACTGTGAAGTTTCTCTGAAGTCATCTTGCTTGAGACCTAACATGACATTTTGAGAACAACTAAGGGCCAGTTGTGTCTTCAGGAAGAAATGTTCTTAAACCATCCTCTTTTGGTTCAAGCCAATTGTTAGCCTTCCCAGAACTAGTAACTAGAGCAATTAAGCATGAAAATCTAACCTCTTTATCATGATTCAAAATACTTTAGTTTAAATAAAAACAAAAAACAAAGAAAATGAATCACTTAAGCTTGAGAATTCCCACATATCCGAGATAAAGAAATAATGTGAAACTCTCAAAAAACATCCATGATCCCAGTGTATGATGTGGTTTCAGGACAAGGAAAGATATCTACAATTTAAAAGTTTCTACTGTTCACCAAACACTGTGAGAGCTTTATAAATATATAACATGGGTCTCAGCATGAGCCTAAATGTGCATTCAGACATGTCCAGATATATCTGACAAATATGGGGCAGGCCAGCCAGATGGCTTTTTGCACAAGGGATGAGGAATTCCCCACAGAGGCCACAGGAAGGAAGGAGCAAGCCGGATGGAGGGCACTGTCATTCTGGGTATGGTGGCCGTGGGCTTTATCTCTAAGCACAGCCCCTATGGAATTCATTTTATCCGAGTCCTCTGGAACGAGGAGGCTAAGCCGGACCCATAATGAACTGCCTTCATAAAGGTCTGTGACACATTGTGTCTCACGCAGTCCTACAAGGGGAACCCTGTAAGAGAAGGTGATGCCAAGCACGGAGAGGGGCCTTCTCTCATAGATGGTCTCATAGGCTCCAGGCCCTATTGGGTTCTGGGAGTTGTTTTCCTGTCGCCAGTGGCCCCGAGCAAATGTCCTGCTAGAGACAGGGCAGCAAATCTGGCACTAGAAAGAAGTATTCTTGGAAACTGCTATAAACACCAGTAAAGTAACTACACGGAGATGAGGTCATGGGCACACAAGAGGCCCAACACTTCAGAACCGGCATTAGGCCCATTAATATTTATCCAATTGGCCAACAATTATGTGTCCAGCACCTACTCTACGCTAATAACTCTGTTACATGCTGAGCTGTGTTATGAGCAATAATCCTTGACCTTAAGGGGCTAGTCTCCGGCCCTCCAAAGGCTGACAGAGCTGGAAGAACACCATCTAATCAAACATTATTTCACTTTATCATCACAGTAACTCCACGGGGGAGGTTTTCAGCCTGCCCTTTAAAAGAAGGGAAACTGAAGTCCAGAGAGGTTAAGTAACTTGCCCAAGGTCACAGAGCTTGAAAGCAGGAAAGACAAGCAAAGCCAGTGAGATAAGACGACGGGGAACAACTAGCGACCAATGCAAGGCAGCACGGTTGCTTATTACAAATAAAACAAAAAGATGAAGAACAAACAAAAGAAGTTCTACAGACCTTTTTTTCTGTGACTCTTTGGTGGAGCTCTGTCACCAGCTCTTAACGCCCCAGGGAGAAAAGAGCAGCTGTCAGAAGCTGCCCACTTTGCTTTGCCTCCAGCTCGCTCTCCAGCTTCTGCAATTTCTCCCCATGCAAACCTGAGCCTCAGGAGTAATCAAATCAGTAACTGATATTCAGAAAGTAGGTATAGGCTTAGCTGAAGTGGCTTTTGTATGTTAATTAAGTGTTTTATGGAACCTCTGAGATCTCAGATGACACTCGGTAAATATTCCTTACTGAGTCCATGGAATCTGTGAGCGGGTTCTGTATAATAAAGCAATTTCAATGTCCTGACAGATGGGCCATAGAAATTGACTGTGTGGCTATGATTCCAACAGATTATATACAATGAAAAATCTGGACAATAAGTGCTTTCTCTGCTTGTGGCCTACGTACTGGTCACTTTCTAGAAGGGAAGAACTGTTTCCAGTTAGTATTACAGATAGAAGAGGGGTTCTGAGATGTTTCCAGTTCTTTGGTCCTGGCATTAAGTTAAAAAAAAAAAAAATCTTCCAGTTCTGCTTCCTGGTTCTTAAATGAACTATTCAACCCACGAAAAGCCATCCGTAAAACATTTATCCAAAGGATGGAAGTGATAAATCCTCCCTTCTCTTCCTGAACTCAGAGCCCTCTTTTTCTCTCTGATTTCTCTGTTGAGAGCCTGCTCTAGCTTCTGTTGCACCTTCAGTCCTTTCAGACCAGGAATGCAAATTCTTGAAATGAGTTCATGCACATAAACCCTCCACATGTGCAAGAGCATGCATGCGCTCACTTCTGCTCGCTCCCTCTCTCTCCAGGAATTCTCTAACCTTGCAATGTGAGACAAGATGTTAGACAGCTAAATACCCATTAAGCAGAATATTTTTAAAACATCTACATAGAGATCTTTTTAATTTGCACAGAGCAAATTCCAGCCTTTTGATCTGTGAATTTTGCTGACCTTTGATAACTGGATTAGAGAATAAAACTCCAATATTTCCTGAGCCCGTCACAAAGAGACAAATATATGATTCCACCTATACGAGATGCTTAGAGTCGTCAAAATGATAGGGACAGAAGGCAGAATGGTCATTGCCCGGGCCTGGGGACAGGTGGGGAATGGGAAGCTACTCTTTAATGGCAGAGTTTCAGTTTTATAAGATGAAAGAGTTACAGACACGGATGGTGGTGATGGTTGCGCAATATCATGAATGTATTTAATACCATTGAACTCTACACTTAAAAATAGCTAAGATGATAAATTTTATGTTATATGTATTTTACCACAATTTTAAAAATTGGGGGGGAAACCCATAAGAGGAAATTAAAAACAAAACAAAAAATTTTTAATTTCCTTTTTTGCAACTGGACCACTGTCAAGAGCCAACTTCTGCCTACACTGGCTGGTAAATGCTCAAATGATGAAAAGAATCTTACATAGCCCCACAATTAGATAAAAGCAAAATTGCCTATGGAAATGACCAAACCCTTAATTAGCTAATTGCAGGTGCAATTGGCCACTTGCACCATCAGATGAAGGGCAAGTGGTTAATTGAGCCCACAAGTGACCTACTCAATCAGAACTAACAAATGGCTCATCAGATGGAGTCCTAGCCAAAACGTGTCTGCAAACAATAGCATGGGCAAAACTGCACGGATCCGAGGTGGCAGTCGGGCTGCTATCTAAAAATGTAACCCACAAAACACAAGATAATTAGGAAAATTATCAAAACAAGAAAAATTCCATAATGAGCCATGGTCATGGGGGAAGTGAGGAAGATGGGCGATGTGGCGATTTGGGGAATCAAAGGCTAAAACAGCATCTGTTTCCAGTCATCCTTATTTCAAACTTTCAGAAAAACTTGTCATTTTCTCCCCCTGTATGTCTTTTTTTCACAGAAGGTATAGGCGAGAGCTTGCCCTTGCCATAAAATCCTGTACAGAATAGGGGCCTGGGAAAGGTAAGTGAGTGAGTGAAGCATCTGCTTACAGAGGGCTGAGAACACGGGGGCAGCCATTACAGGAAATTGTTAGTACTGAGAAGTTCCTGTTACGTTGCCCCAACACAGAACGTTCTTATCTGATTATGTTGCTACCACAGGCCAGTTAACAAATAGGAAGCAGTACTGAAGGTTATGAGGATGTTGATGGCAGCAAAAATAATAGTTTGTTTTCATCAGGCTAAGTCAGGTCTATGCTGAGGTAGAAACCCCAAAAACCTCAAAGTCCCCAAACAACAAAAGTGTATTTCTCACTCACACAAAATCCATTGTTGGTTGTTTCTCTTTCTCACCACTAAAAATCCTTTCATCCTGGGATTCAGCCATCTCAACAAAGTCCTCCATCTTCATCCAAGAGGACAAGAAGACCCGAATGAACACTGCAACGAAATGGGGCTTTTCATGGCCTAAGCCTGGACATGTCACATGTCGCTCCTGTGCACACTTGATTGGCCATAATTAGTCATGTGATCCTGCCTAACTGGGAGCGCAGGCTCCCATCTGCTCAGAATAGAGGAGAGCTGAAACAGGGCTAGGTGAATCTGTGGCATTTTTATTGCCACACACTCCAAAAACAAAGAACATAAAATAATCTACTCATTTGGAAGTCTAGAATGTCTCTTCATGTAATGCTATTAAAGAAGTAATCAGAATTAAACATACAATAGGTGACAGATGGTAGCTATACTTGCGGTGAGCATAGCGTAAACATACAGAGAAGTTGAATCATGACACTGTACACTTGAAACTGATGTAATATTGTGTGTCAGTTATAGTCAAAAAACAGTTTTAAACATACAAATGATTAAGAAAAGGAAAAAGAAAGACTTTCATAATAAAACATATAAGACAAAAAAATTTTTATGTTTTTGTTCAAAAAACACAAGCATATAAGCCAAAGTGGTATTCATAAGGAAATCCAAAGACATAAAACTCTTTATAAGAGAAGAGATAGAGTGAAAATAAATACCACAGACCTTTTCTTGATAATCTTGAAGATAAGAAATAACAAGTGTAGGAAAAGATGTAGAGAAAAGGGAAGACTTGTGCACGGTTGGTGGTAAGGTAAATTGGTATGGCTACTATGGTAAATAACATGGAGGTTCCTCAAAAAATTCAAAATAGGGGCGCCTGGGTGGCTCAGTGGGTTAAGCCACTGCCTTCGGCTCAGGTCATGATCTCAGAGTCCTGGGATCAAGCCCCACATCGGGCTCTCTGCTCAGCAGGGAGCCTGCTTCCTCCTCTCTCTCTGCCTGCTTGTGATCTGTCAAATAAATAAATAAAATCTTTAAAAAAAAATTCAAAATAGAACTACCATGTGATTCAGCAATTCTACTTCTGGGTATTTATCTGAAGAAAATAAAAATACTAATTCAAAAAGATATATGCACCCCCATGTTCACTGCAGCATTATTTATAATAGCCAAGATATGGAAACAACTTAAGTGTCTATTGATGAATGAATGAATAAAGAATATATGGTGTATATATACATATATATTGTATATATGTGTGTACATACATACACAGTGGAATACTATTCAGCCATAAAAAAGAAGGAAATCTTGTCATTTGTGACATGTGTAGTCTTTGAGGGTAATAAGTCAACTGAAATAAGTCAGAAAAAGAAAGACATACCAGATGATCTCACTTATATGTGGAAGATAAAACAAATAAAAGCTTATAGATATAAAGAACACATTGGTGATCAGCAGAGGCACAATGTGGGGGGTAGAAAAAATGGATAAAATAGATCAAAAGGTCCAAACTTCCACTTATAAAACAAATAAGTCCTGGGGATGTGATGGACAGCATGGTGACTATAGTTAACAATGCTGTATGGCATATTTGAAAGTTGCTAATGGAGTAGATCTTTAAAGTCTTCATCACAAGAAAAAAACTTTTTATAACTATATATGGGAACAGATGTAAGCTAGACTTACTATGGTGATTATTTCGCAATTTGTACCAATATTGAATCATGTTGTACACTTGAAACTAATATATATCAATTATATCTCAATAAAAAAAGAAAAAAAAACTTAAGCAGCAAAATAACACAACAGAGATGTAATCTAGGAAGTACTGAAGATTTAAAGAAATAAAATATATTTTAAAGTAGTTCATATTAATAATTTCCAGTGTGTTCTTTGTAAAGATTTGGGGCCAGTAGCATTATAGGGAATAAAGAATGGATTCCTATGAACTATATTGTGAACAACAGAGGAAGCATAAACATAGATGTTGAAGGACTAGCAAATGTCATAATAGCCAGGTCACCTTGGCCAAATTATTTAATCTCTTAACGTTGTCTGGTGACAGAAGGTAGCTACACTTGCAGTGAGCATGGAAATCATAACATGTAGATTTGTAGGATCACTATATTGTACACCTGAAACGAATGTAACATCATGTATAAACTGTACCTCAATAAAAACAAGTATTTATTCTCTCTGGGATTCCAGTTTTCCATCTATAGTGACTCAAGATTATTGTGAAGACCCAGTCTATAGTAAGCTATTAATAAACACCTATTTTTTTTTGTTAAGTTTTTAAAATTTTATTCCCAGTTTAATTAACATACAGTATTATATTAGTTTCGGGTGTACAATATAGTGATTCCACACTTTGACACGTTACTCAGTGCTCATCATGAAAAGCGTGCTCTTAATCCCCTTCGCCTGTTTCCTTTCATTCATTTCCCCCACCACTTCCCCTCTGGTAACCATCAGCTTCTTCTCTATAGTTAATAGTTGTTTGTCTCTTTTGTTTATTTTTTTGTTTCTTAAATTTCACATATGAGTGAAATCATATGCTATTTGTCTATTTCTGACTGACTTATTTCACTTAGCATTATACCCTTTAGATCCATCCATTTTCTTGCAAATGGCAAGATTTCATTCTTTTTAATGGCTGACTGATTTTCCAAATACTATTATGATTCTTTAATTTTTTTTATTGGAGATTTTATTTATTTTTTTTTGACAGAAAGAGATCACAAGTAGGCAGAGAGGCAGGAAGAGAGGGAGGGGGAAGCAGGCTCCCTGCTGAACAGAGAGCCCGATGCGGGACTCGATCCCAGGACCCTGAGATCCTGACCTGAGCCGAAGGCAGAGGCTTAACTCACTGAGTCCCCCAGGCATCCCTGTTGTGATTCTTAAAATCGGAATAGAAGTATTTAATTTTTAAGTGGTTTGAGAAAAAAAATGTTAAAAATAGACAATCTGTATTTATATCCATTATTCCAGAGCATAGAAAATTCTATAACACCATGGTAATTTAAGGATGTGATATGGGCTCAGGAACAGACATAAAGATTAATGGATCAAAAATTCAGATGATATTATAAAGAGCCACGTGGCAATATACATGAGAAAAGTACGCTTGGTGTTACAAAGACCAGGTTATATTCTCTTCGGTGATCCATCTTTAATATTCTCTGTTTCCATAGAGACTTAGAACAAGGAAGTGGTTCCAAAGAGTATGGCCCAGAGGGCATCATTCCTAAAAGTCACAGGTGAATGGCACCCACTGGCGTTGTGTAGTCCATCACCCATGTGGTCTCACATGCAAGCAGTTACTGCATTTTTCAATGATACAAATGGCACTGTGATGAACGTTCTCATCTATCTCTGCGCCGGTGTTTCTGTAAGTCAGATACCCAGAACCTGAATTGCAGAGAAGAGGGTACGGATGGTTTAAATGGTGACAGAGACTGCCAGAGGGACTCTAAAAGGACCTTATCATTATTCTCCCATCAAGAGTGTATGAGAGAACTCATTTTCTTCCACCCTCACTAGCACGTCCTGCCAACTTTTACGTTTCTTATCAGTCTGAAGGGTGAAAAACCATACCTGATTCGGGGTTGCTGTTAAGCTTCAGCATCTCCCATAGTTTTATATTATGAACGTACAGAAGCATAGATAGCCCACATGTGCACTGTCTGACACATAGCTGTTATGAACATGTGGCCACTTGAATGTAAATTAATTAAAATTAAAGTATTAAGTTCCTCAGTCACACTAGCCACATTTCAAATGTGTATGTTCTCTGACAGAAAGCAGGCAGTGGAGAAGGGACTAATGATAAGAGAGAAGAGTTAGGTAATTAGAAACTAGAAAGAAAATTGAGAAAGTAATATGATTACAGAAAAAAAGGGCATAGAGAAAGCTAGGGCTGAAAGGAAACTTGGAAATGATTGGATACCACAGTTTCCAAATTCTAGTTTGTAGAGCCCTCGGATTCTGTAGAGAAGCTCAAGTCTAGCTATTTGAAGGATTAATAAATCTGTTTTAAATGTAGTTTAAGTGTTACAAGTAAAAATGCACAGACTCAAATTTCAACACATTGTGGGTCACTGGAACTTTAAACCTGTTTCACCATTTTAACTTCTTTGGAGGCAGATCCCAACATTTTTCCAGTAGGTAGGAGTGTGTGTGTGCGTGTGGTGTGTGTGTGCAAGTGCGCGCATACGTGTGTGCGTGTGCGTGTGTGTGTGTGTGTAGAAGGGAGAGAGAGAACTTATGGTAAATGTTTCACTGGACAGGAAAGTTACAGCTCAGCACTGAGCTTTTTAAAAAAATTCAAGACTGAATATGTCAACTCTCATAAATTTGAACAAAAGCAAGCCTGCTACCTCAACTCATGTACACAATGCCCATGCAAGGCAGGACTCTGTCACATCTGCTTGGCACATGCTCCCATCTTCAATTAATAGTCAATAGCTAAGTAAGAAGGGAACATAAAATGCACAGAATCTAACTATTATGTGATCGTTTTTGTGCTAATTTTAAATCTTGGGGACTTCTGGTTTGACTTTCTATTGATAAAGCAAAGTAAAAAATACTGAGTTATTCTGTCCTACTTTTATATTTATAAATGTTCTCTCTTTTTTTTTTTCAGGAGGTGTAAAAAAAATACCCTTAAAACTAGAAAGAGCTATCTGATGAAAGGGGGCAGGTTATGGGGGGAATAAGGAAACGAAGGGAGGGAGGGAGAGAGGGAGGAAGAAGGAAAGGGAGGCAGGGATAGTGGGGGGATGAAGGGAGGAAAGGAAGAAGAATTAAAAGGTAAATTAGATATGGCATATTAGCATTTATTGATGTATCAACTCATGCCAGCCCATCGAGACTAACATAAGGAATGAAGCCAAGTGCTGACAACTCTCACACAAACTCACTCAAAATCAAGAAACTAAATGATGGATGGAAAAATTGCAGGAATCCATGTTTATGAACATAAATTCATCCCATGTCTGCAGTGTGTTCTATGCAACCAACTACTTCAACATAGTGTTACGGTCCCTGACAGGTCAGTCATATAAGTAAAAAGCCAGTAAGTAATTAATAGGTCTTTCTACTTGCTTTTCTCAATGTTAATTCAACAGTTTTAATGTTTTCAAATATGACATAAAGTGCCTGTTGGTGACAGGAATGTGCACTGCCTCCCACGACAGAAGCAGATTCTGTGGAGGGAAAGTCTTAAAATCCAGTACTTCCCAAAAATCTAACTCAAATGTAAAAGGGAAACTATTATAAAAATAAAAATATGTATACACACTTTCCAATTTCTGAGATATGTCTAGAGAGAAATGAAATTTTTTAACACCCAAGATCAACATGGTAGCTTAGTGAAAAGTGGTCAGTTTGTGAACTCTTTAATGAATTTCATTACAAAGATCATGCCTCTCCAGATATTTATTTTTCTATGCTAGGTTCATGCAGATGAAATTAAAAAAAAACACACACACATTTTATTTCAAACTGGCCAAATTATGGCAACGACTGTAGAAATTATGCAAAAGTAGTACTTGGGAAAAGCATAGAAGTAATGGCTCTATGTGTTTAGCTGTCTAATGAAGCTTTAATAATACCGTATAGTCAAATATTACATGTTAACTTCTTAGAAACATGCAAATGTCTTTCTAAATAGTGTAGTAACAGGCCATAGAAATAATCAATTATATTAAGGTGCAGCCTTAAAATGGCAAACTTTCAGAGTTGTTGATAATTATATTGGCAGTATGTTCCAGAATTGGCTTTTTCACAGGAAACTTATGAACTGAAGGCAAGGTGCTAGTACAAATATTTCAAAGATTTTAAGTGAGGAGAAAAAATTGTGTTTGTCAGTGAAGAGATTCCATTTATTAAGTAGCTAACAAAAATACAACAGCTTTTCAGGATTCTGGTATTTTCATGCTTATAATTGCAAATAAGGTGTCAGCAAGGAAACTGAAACTTCAAACTTCTACTGAATAAAAAACAAAGTAGATTTTTACACCCTTGAAAAATGACACACGGAGGTGTGCTAAGACATCTGAGTTTTTTTTTTTTTTTTAATGAAATCACGGAGACATCTTATATTGTTATCAGATATATTTAAAAGTATTTCCTGCCAAAGACATTTCAACCAGCTAGACAGAAGCCAGTTTATTAACAGTCCCCACACGAGACACTTACCAAGTCATGAAAGTAAGCAGCTATCAGATCATGCTAGTGATTCCATTTTGAAATAAAAATATCCTATTGCTTCTCTTTCAATCTTCTCTAATTGTTAATGGAAAAATAGGCTTATCTATTGAAAAACTGTTATCTTTCAGGAAAAACTTCTCTATGTGAGAAATATTTTAGTGCCTTTATAATAAATAGTAAGCATGCATTAATAAATACATGTGTATATACAAATATATATAAATAATATACTGGAGCTAAAACAATACACTAAAAACTGCTTTTTCTTTGTGTATATATGGGCTCCTCATACTGTTTTGTTTGAAAAGAAATTGTCACTAGGAAGGACACAATGCTGATAGCTCCAACTCCATTTTACAGAAAAGGGATTGCAACCAAGGAGACAATGAGTGTCATACTTCAGAGCATGGTCTCTGGGTTCTAACAGATTTGGGACTAAAACCTGACTTATTTTCTGTGTGCCACTGACTGTCTTTCTTATTGCTCACCAAGTTTCAGTTTCATCATTTATTTGGTGAGGAAAATAGTATCTATCTCAAAAGTTGTTATTATGGTTAAATTAGATAGACTGAATCCTCTTTAAAAAGAAAAAAACAAAATGAAAAATGTTCCACGTGGGAAAGTGATCCAGCACCCCCCAGAAGTCAGCAGCACAGCCTGAACAACACATCAGTGCTAGTCCTAATGTTCTCTCCACTCCACTAGCAAGCCATGAACTCGGTGAGCAAGTTCATCTTGGGATAAAGACACATATGGCTTCTTCCCCTGCAAGGAGGGGAAAGAGACAGGAGTCCAGTGTGGGTGAAGAAAAGGAAATTATGAGAAGGAATGTGGACAGTGGCCAAAAACCATATGTTTTTTGTTTGTTTGTTTTTTAAGTAGGGGTTACTTTATTAAAAATGTGGGGGTTTGAGTTACATGGGAAAAGGTGGGAAAAGCCTTTGCAGGCAAAGAAAGTCAATCAAGTACAACAGTAAAGTTCAGTGACATAAAGTTTGGGCCAAGTTTAGAGACTTTGGAAGAGTATAAAGTTTGAATTCCAACAGAACTACTGCAAATTCAAGCTTTGCTACTTAGTAACTATGTGCTTTTGGCAAATCTTTACGATCTCCATACCTTTCTGGTGAGGTTACTGTGGCCATTACACTAGGTATAACAGGCTGGTTGCTGAGGCTCCCAGCCCAGAAGGCAGACATGTGGTCCAGATCCTCCCTGACCATGAGCTCCCTGAGACCAGGACCAGGGTCAAAGTCATGTTTGTTGAGTATTAAACAAGCCCTGAGCTCTTGTTTCTTACACTATTTGATCTGAATATTTGACCATTTGTTCTGCTGGTGATGGCCCAATTTATTAAGACCTCCTGCTTCACCTCTTGGGCTATGTTACTCCTCTCAGTCTCTGCTTCCTGTAAATCAAATGAGAATGATAACTACTTTGTACAGGTACTATTAGACTTGGCACCAATGCACATAAAGTCTTTAGCACATTCCCCAGATGTCAATGCACATTCACTTTTACTATTATCTTGTAAGTATCCTAAGAACTGGGATAATAATGCAGTTTTTCTGAAATCTAAATGAAAACTTTTAAAGGTGAAGACTTTTCAAATTATAAAGTAATAAATAAATGTTGACTAACATCTTCATTAGAAACCAATGCATTTATGTACCTTCAATAAAAGACACAACAGAAACATGAAGCTCTGGAACTTGGAAGTTTTCTCAGCTCTCAAAATGAAGGATATTTTTTCATTTTAATTCTTTGGGTTAAATGTGGTTCCTCCACCTGCACTCTGGAAATCTTTCCCTCTGTCCTTTGCAGGAAATTTGTTCTATAAATCAATGAATTGCCACCTCTAGAGGATCAAACTACAGCAAGAAGCATGCACACTTAACAAGTACTCAAAAAAAAATTGGCTAGAGGGCTCCATTTTCTAAGGATGCTATAAAGAAAATGCCTATGCTAGGGGGTAGATAGGACTAAAGTGATAGGAATGTCGAACTGGAAAGGATTTACAGACCAGTTCCTCATCACACCAAGAGGATATTTATCTACTTTCGGCTCAAGTACTCCCCCAGTCATTCCATTTTTCCAGACACCTTCATTTTTAGAAAGATCCTCTTAATATTATGCTAAAACCTACCTCTGCTTGGCCCACTTTCTTTGCTCTGGAGCCATCAAAACCAGTCTCTTCCATCTTAAATATAAAGCTTTCAGATATTTAGAGACAGAGGTCAAGCTTCTCATCACTGAAGCACGGTATTTCTCATCACACAAGGGAGCACGAGGGAAAGGTGGTCAGGGGTTTGAGGGGCATCTCAGACAGACTTTGTCAAAACCTCTGGAGCCATGGGCTATATCTTGATTGGCCACATCAAGTCCAAAGAAGCCACAGGATGATACAAAACCACCCAAGTTGGCCCCTTCTCTTGAAATTCTCTGGATCTTACTCATACTTATGAATCCCACACATTTTCTATGGAGTATTAAGTAACACTTTGGTAAAGGCTTGCTTTTTGTGGGGAAAAAAAAACCTCCTACATATTGAATAGCTAGCTATACAGATTATGACTCCATCTCATTTTTTCCCCTCTCAGGCTCAAGTGCCTGTCTGTCAACCTTTTGGTATTCATCTCCAATTTCTTCTCATTCCTCATTTTCTCACTGTTTAATTTCTTCCTTCCTTTCTAATGAACCATTTGAGAGGTTCCCAGGCCATTTTATCTTTTCCTCAGATCAGGTGAGAAAATGGCAAAGAACACACACACACACACACACACACAATCAAGATGGCCTCAGGGAGAAAACCATAACTGGACAGTAGAACCCCTCTTCTTCTGTGTGTCTTGATCATGGGAAGGCTGTTGGATTCTGCAGTGAACCGTAATCCTGTTCTCTAATCCCAGGTACTTCTTAATAACTGTGATTAACAAGTGGACTCTGGCTTCCTTTTACTTTTAAGCCAGTCCATCCATTCTCTCATTTTGGTATCTCATTCTTAGTTGCTCAGGTATGAACTAATAGTCATTTCCATCAGTCCTTGCATACCTATTTGCAGATACTCACATTTGCCTCATCTTCAGGAATTTTTTTTTAAAGATTTTATTTATTTATTTGACAGACAGAGATCACAAGTAGGCAGAGAGGCAGGCAGAGAGAGAGGAGGAAGCAGGCTCCCTGCTGAGCAGAGATTCCCAATGCGGGGCTCGATCCCAGTACCCTGAGATCATGACCCGAGCCGAAGGCAGAGGCTTTAACCCACTGAGCCACCCAGGAATTTCTCATTCACACTTGTAAACTGGTAGCAATAACACTCCTCGGGTGAAAGAGTTTTTATTAAATGTTTTATATACATCATGAAGATCCTTTAAAACTTCCATGATGTATGGGGAGCAGATATTATTAATAATTATAATTCTACAGATGGAGGAACCATAGCTCTAAAGATTACATTTTCCTACACAGACTGTATGCAGTGGGTGACGACTCCATGTGAGTCTTCAGATTCAAACTTGCTTCGTTTACCTCACACAATATTACTTGTACTACTCATTCCCAAAAAGAAACAGACAAAATAATCCAGTATGGAAATTACCACTAAGTACAAAGTTTTCTCCTAAATTCTTTACCCTTGGCTTAAAGAATGTAACATCATAAAATATCCCTAATATACATCTGTCCAGACTTTTCTCTTTCTTTTCTAAATCCAAGTAAAATGTGTTACATATTTTCACTTTGATTTTAACTCATGCTCATTCATTCAACATTTTCTAAATATCTTTCTGGTAATAAAGTACCAAGTATTTGGAATTCAGAGTTGAGTAAGATATGGTTCTTGCTTTTGAATCTACTGTACAGTACAGGGCATAAGGAAATTTTTTAAATGGTATAAAAATAGTATTGTTTATAATACTAATGTCTAACACTTACTGAGTACATACTATGTGCCAGGCACCATTATGAACACTTTCCGTGTATGGTTAAAAGAATGCACAGAGCACATCATGAATATTTTCTTATAAATGCACACTACCTGCCCAACTGCTTTGCAAACTCTTTGAGAACAGGAACCATCCTCCTTGGTGTTTTGTTTTCCTTATGTATATCCCCAATTAAACCAAAAGGAACCAGTTCATGGTAGCAAGCTGGGAATTGTAAATAAACTAAACTGGGATATGATTAAAAAAAATTCCTACTTATTTTAATGACAACTGTTACCAAGGGACATATATATTATTAGGAATCATTCGGACTAGGTTGAGTGGGGACCATGAAAGGACAAATTTTAATTGCATTTGAACTGAATAGCTTTAAATACATTAAAAGGGTAAAAAAAATTCATGAGGATATAAAATACAATGTTCTATAGGTCAGAAGTATATATGGAGAATTACAAGGGAAAGAGTAAAGATGAAAACAAGAGTCTGGGGTGTGTGCCAGTCTTAGCTACCTTATACTCTACTAATGAACAAAAATTTCAGTGGCTTAAAACAGTGGTTCTCAACCGGGAGCAATTTTCTCCATAGGGAACATTTGACAATATCTGGACAGTTTGGGATGTCTCACCTGGGGGAGGGGTGATACTGACATCTAGTGAGTAGAGGTCAGGATTACTGCTCAATATTTGAATCAAGAATCACTCAAAGTGTCCTCAGTGCCAAGGTTGAGAAACTCTAGATTAAAGTAAAAAGGCTCATTACTCAACTTTTTTTCTTTTTTAATTACTCACTCTTACAACATGTCCACCATGTATAAGCTTACACCTGTGCTCTGGGGTCATCAGCATCCTTAGTCCAGAATTCAGGCTAACAGAGGAACATGGCTAAGAGAAGAGAGAGCTTGGAGTGTCTCACATTGGCAGTTAAATGATCCAGCTTCAAAGCGATGTGTCTCAATTGCAATCAAGCTCATTGACCCAGACTACTCACATGGCCCCACCCAAGCGAAATGAGCTAGGAAGTGCAATTCTAAGATACGCCCCAAACTGGGAAGAACTAGTACATATGATGAATACCACAAATGAATAGTTTGAGGAGTGGAGGGCAGGATATAAGAATAATATTGGACAGAATTATTGCTATTCTAATGACATTCCAAAGTTCTGAAGTCAATGCAGTTTTTGCTTTCAGAAAATATGCTGGAGGAAATATATTCACTTCACAAAAAGTGTGATTCAGGGATTTTTCAGCTAGAAATGGTTAGAAATAATGCCTACTCCACAATGTTATTAATATGTGAAAGCAACTGGCACAGCACTTAATTTCTAAGAAATACTTTTTAAATAATTATTTTCCTTCTCTCCTTTGCAGAGTGGCTATAAGAACAATGGTATAGTTGAAGAATAAGCCTATCAAAAATGGGGTACTTTTTTTTTACATTAGGTAAGAGAAGAAAACACTACATTATATAGGACACCTGAGACCTTTGCTCATTCTTGCCAGGATTGCATCAATTACCTTATGAATTCCGTAACTCCACTATCACTCCTTTCCTCTTCTTCATTAAAACTATTGTTAGACTGGGCTTTCAAAACTGCAAATCAGTTCATAGTTTCCTAAATGAAAACCCTTCAATGGCTTCTTATGACCCTTCTCTGTAAAAGTATAAGTCCTTAGTATGGCATCCTTCCATTTATGATTTTGTCTGCTCACCTGTCTTTCTTCATCTTTCTCCCTGTTGCCCAACCACCTATATTTTCCCAAACACGACAATGTTCTTCCATGCTTCATGCCTTCTAGCAAACTGACTTCCTCTACCTATTGACCTAGTAAACCATACTGTGTCCTTAAAATGCTCTCAGCCATCACTTTTCTCAGGAATGTGTCTATTTCCTTAACTGTCTTCTCCGTTTTATAAAAACTGCTCTATCGGCTCTATTTCATGTCTATATCCACAGGGCCTAGAAAAAATGAGATCTCAACATATATTTTTTGAATGAATAATTAAAAGTTTCATTCTGCTATGCCTTCATAATTATCATTTTATTAATTACATATTGTTCATACAAAAGGTACCCAACTTTTAAAAATTAAAATAATTTATCATTTTCCTTTAAAAGACTAGAAAAGTCTTCTTCATATAAAGAAGAAAAATGTCAAATACACAGATGTTTCCTATAACATTACATAATAGCCAAATTGTTGTCTTCCTTTCTCACAAGTAGCCCTTAGGAAGAGACTAAGGGATAAATGACTAAATAAAGTCAAATAAATAGGCAAGAAAGGGGTTTCATCTTTTTTTGTTCCTAAGAGTTTCCAATTCCTTCACTATAAAATTCTACTTTTATCATTATTTGTCCTTGTACGTCCCATCCTAGGCTTGAATCCCACATTTGCCCTGATCAGTACCTCTTGAACACTCTTGTAAGAAACAAGAGATTCCAAGCACAGTACCCATTGGTTTAGTACAAATCTGTCATTTTACAAAATCCTTTTTAAGATGGATTCTACTATAATCCTATTTTACAGATGAGGAAATGGGTCCATAGGAAAGCTAAATAAAACCAGCCATACATCATCAGATTTGAACCCAGGAAGTCCAATTCAGAAACATACAACTCTTACTATACTGGAGTATCTCCTATAACAAAGCATATATATTTTTTCCCAAAACTTATGTATTCTAGTGGCTTGAAAAGCTTTATCCCTGAAAGAATGGCTCTCATAAAATGAGTCTGAAAATAACTGGGAAAGGAGAAGAACTTCAGAGAACATGTGTCTATTATTTTATCCCCTTCCCATCTGAGTCATCTTTGTTTATAGAGAATTCCTCTCGTAAGAAACTTGGATGGCAAAGATTGCCTTCACTATAGCGAAAACACTTCCCTTTTCTTTCTAGGGTGAAGAAGGGCACAGAATGAAACAAGGTTCACCTTAGAATAATGATCTGTATAATGTTCGAGGGATTTAAGCTTTCTGACTTTTATATACAGAGAGAAAAAGCCATAAGTCAGCTGAGGTCATTCCTTTACAAACATGACTCATATGCCATCCAAACCATAAGTTATAAAATTGAAATCTAAGAGGAAGTGGCCCATTTGTCAGCTCTACCTAAAGGAAAATTTCTTTTCAGTAAGCACTCTCCTTGTGTGCTTTTTGGCTGAACTGAATCCACTCTAAAGATCTAGCCTCTTTTTAGCAAAAAACAGATTGAGGAAGGCCTGTTATTTAAGTAGGGTAATGATTCAACAGGGGCATGAGAGAAATCTCCTGAAACACCCTTTCTTTCTCATATTGGTTGTAGATGTTTGCTAGTGACTGGCTGATCCTGGGGGGAAAGCACCAGAGTTCTTACAAAGCCCAGAACAAAGGCAAACGGAGAATTATCTGAAGGATGAGAAGAGCTCATGATGTGAAAGGCAGGGAAAGGAAGTGACAAGGAGGTGGGTACAGATGGAACGGCATGAACCAATGCCTTGAAGTCAGTGGGGGTTAGGACATATTCAAGACATGGGAAGAAACTCAGTGATCTTGACGTATACGGGGTAAAGGAGAGGGGGTGGACTAGGCTGGAGACATCCCGGGGCCAGACGGTGCACATTCTTGTGAGCATGTCTGTCATACAAAACAACGAAAGTGAGTGCTTGCTTTGGGCTATTCTGTAGTTAATTTTCTGGTCCTTCCAAAGCAACACACACCACCTCCCCTGGTCCTGGGGGACACACAGATAGAAAATGTGAAGCACTGGTTTGTTATAGATCTTGTGCTGCCCCTAATTTGCAGATGAGGAAAGTGAGGCTCAGAGAAGTGAAGTGAAGAACGTGGTCTAAGTTGTAATGAACGGAGAGAACATAGGACATCAGTATTGGTCCAATGGATTCTCTGTGGGAAGACTTCCTCCAACTTTGTCTCCTCCACAATTTTGCCTGTGACCAGTCAGGGTCCCGTATATTGATTCTGCGTGCAATAGTTTCCATCTGTATTGCTTTTTAAAACTGACAGCATGACTTCCTTTACGCCCAGCTTCTCTGTGGATCTCCAATCCAGGACT
This sequence comes from Lutra lutra, assembly GCF_902655055.1. Taxonomy (NCBI): domain Eukaryota; kingdom Metazoa; phylum Chordata; class Mammalia; order Carnivora; family Mustelidae; genus Lutra; species Lutra lutra. The sequence goes on along the minus strand of NC_062290.1, from coordinate 69,530,134 downwards.
AAAGCAAATTTGCATGGTTGGTTTAAAATGGCCTTCTGGTCACCCCCATCCGTCACAGGTATATTCAGCGCTCAAGTGTAGACAGCTTTCTTTGGGCTCAACTGGGATGTGTGAATGCCCACGCCAGTCACATTTGGCCTAGTAAGTTCGCTGCTCTCTCCTCAGCAGGTTATTCTCTTCTTAGCTCACTTCTCTGGAATTTACTGAGAACTCGGCGTTTGTCAGAGTTGAAGTGGACTTGCTGCACTGTCTCACCAAGAGATTTTTTGTTAAAATAAATCCTTGATATATCTAAGGTCTTGGTGAATCAGCACATTCACAAGTATCGCCCTAATTTAATTTCTCCCGGCGGGGGGGGAAATAACGAAAAACTGAAACATTTAAGGTGCACTTTGATAATTTACTTAATGAGCAGTATTTGCACAGAGCAGTGTGCTGCCTCAAGTGGAATCCAGATACCTTCCCCTTAAAGCCGTGCACGGCGTATGGTGGACTCGCTGATGTCATGAAGCCAGAACACTGCCAAGTGTGACATTCCATTCCTTAATGAATCCAAGGGTTCAGCTTTCTGGCAAAGGACTATCACTTTCGGAGGCTTCTTATTTTCTATTCGCTTTCAAAACCAGCGCCTAAGAGTCGATATTCTTCTCTTGTCTAGTTTTTTTCACAAAGAAATACAATTTATCACATTATGGGAATTGCTAAGTTCTCGTCAAAGAGCGCGAAGCCACAAAACTGATTAAAACACAAAAGCTGGCTGGTTGGCTAGGTTCATAGAGTGAGTGGCTTGGTCAAAATGCAAGCTTTACAAACCCATGTGATTTAAAGTGCTCTTGCAGCAAAATGATAAATCACCCCCATCCTGGCCCTGCAAGGCCCCTTGTGAATAGCTGAATTCATGGACACTAAATTCACAAATGCTAATGATCTACTCTGTTCCCCTAAGTTTTCACCTAACTTGCGTTTTGCTTTTCATGTAATAATATCCAAAGCTCTAAGTCCTTTGTGTATACTATGTTCCCGACTCAGCCTGTCCTGGGTCTCTCTTTGAGCTTAGGCCTTTGACTGTGAACTTGCCACATGACTTAAATCAATTTATCATTGACAGGAACCTTAAATAGCACCCAAAAAAAAAAAAAAATCCCTATAGCCATTTCTGGTTATTCTTTTCATCTGTTTCTACCACACAAATTTTATATGACCAAGGACATAAACAAAACTCAGGATCTAGTTTATATTATTATGGGTGAAACAAATGCCCCCAAAATATATGGTTTTAATTTTGTCAGGTGATTCATAAATGCAAGGAACTATTATATATTCATGAAAATTATGAATAAAATGTGATATAGGGAAATGGCTATAATGTACTAGTAAGTAACAATGTAAGATATAAAATGGCAAGTATAATGAGAGTTCAGTGATGTACTAAAAATACAAAAATTCAGTATATCAACAAATTAATAGCAATCATTTCTAGGTATAGGAATAATTTTCATCTTCCTTTTCTAGGACCCTAGATCCCCAATTTTCTTACAAGCCAAAAAAAAGAGTATTCAAAAGCTCAGTAGTACCTATGAAGTACCTTAGTCTTAAAAGAATTATAGACCAGCTCTCCTTAAAACACTGCACAAATTCCTCCAGTTTCAGGGGCTAAAAATCAGGGCCAGCAACTTGAGGAATTTAATAAAGAACAAGAAACAAATCCCAACTTCAATTCCCCTGCAAATATGACAGGATTTTAAAATGTGCCTGGAAAACTGCATCTGGGGCTTTGCCAATCCCATAACGTTTGGGACGTTTGCTGAACCCAAAACACAGCCGGGCCCACCCATCCATAATTAAAGCCCTCCCCCCAAATGAATTCATTGCTTTGTGGCACCATCTGTCTCATTCCCTTATTTACATAATAGGGAACCCTGCTCAGACTGCGGCAAACGAGGAACGACAAAAGGATGGCGAAGGGAGATGAAATGTATACATGTATACATCAGATTATGTATAATATGGTCAAATCCCTCCAATCTACAATTTTAAAAAAATATTCAAAACCCATCCCAGTCTTCACTGGGGCCTCTTTCCAGCTCTCAGGACCTCCTTCCTCCTTCTGCTGCATCGGCAACTCTCACTAACATGGCTTGTTTCACTCAAAGAGTTCGTTTGTCACATTTTATTTTATTAAATATTTTATTTTCCTCTTGTGGACCCATTAGAACGCCAGTTAGAGAAAGTGGCATCAATCAATTGCGTTTGGTAGTCACTAAGGATGCAGAAGAGAAATAGGCAGGTTCATATGAACTTGAAATTTAAAAAGAAAAAAAAAATGTCCCCAATGCAGAGCTTCCTTGAATCCTTCTCATTTTCCTCTTGCCTGTCTCCTGGGAAGTTTCTGTCCTAATAATGGGAGCATGAGCAGTGGATCTGTTCACAGACAGACAAAGGGCTGATTTTTTAATACGCAGCAGTCACTCTAATCCCATGTTTTCTATCCCTTCCTACAGGAGCTAGGGCAGGGATGGTCTTCCAACATCCATGGCAGCCACGAGCTGTGGTGGGGCAGGCCCCGGTCTAAGAGTTAAATGATTCCAATTCCAATTCAGGCTCTGCCACAAATGGTCAGTGACCTTGGGCAAGTCTACTTTTGAGAAATTCAGGCCCTCAGTCAGTGCTCTCCTGACCCATAAATGCCTTCTTGGGAACTGAGATGATGCTCTTCCCTGAGGATCTCAAGGCCCCATTTCCATGTCTGCAGACACAGAGCAAGTGGAGAGCTCCTTCAGCCCTGGGGCTCACCTTTCACCAGAACTGAGTCATGCCCTCAGGCCAGAGTGGAAAAGCTACCAAGCTTCAGAGGCACACATTTTCTTCTATACCAAGTGAGACTCCCTACAGCTAGAGATCAAGAGGACGTCTCTTCAGTCCAGCACCAACAGTTCTGGGAGTGGCCATGTCTCAGGTTGGAACTGTTAGAGGCCAATGCTGAGAACAGTGGCTTCCTCAGTGCACTGCGGAGAGCTGGGGAATCTGCACAGACCAGATTCCTCAGCCCTCTCCAGGTGTCCCCATGAGAATTTCTGGGATTGAGGAATCCGTGTATTTGTTGTGCTCCCAGATAACTCTCATTCAGTTGGTCTGGGCTCTCCTGGCTTCTGTAACTATTACGGTCATAAAAAGAGTTTAGTACATCTTTAGGAGAAAAAAATCCGTAGCTCTGAAATCCAGAAGGAATGTGCCACATATGCGTCTTTCTTCAGAGGCATCTGATTAGCACAGTAGATAAAACTGGCAGCGGTTTTGTTCCTTAGATGGAGAAATGTTTACGTGGACACATCTTCTGTCCACCTGCAAAGAGCCTGAGGTCAGAACCCAAAGCATGTACCTGGTGAAAGCATTTCTTCTGGGACTACACTTAGGGGGTTCAGGTTGAGCTTCTAATCTGTACCTGGCAATGCCCTAGGGATGATAGGAGCCCCACTAAAGATGCCAATGCCCCTTCCCACAATCTCATGCAGTAGCTAAAACACCCTTCCAAAAAAAGGGGGGGAGGGGAGGTACGATGATAGTATTTTCAACACAACTTGGATTTTCTCCATCTTAGATCACGTAGGAAATAAAAATGGCCTCAGAAAACATTACTATTTTTAAGGATGTACAACACAACCCAAATACAACCTCTGTTGTATTTGCAAATGCAGCCTGAAGGCAAGTCAGTGAGACCTTTTTCCAACCAGATGCCCTCTAAGCTCCTCCTCTCTACAGGAGAAGCTGCTGCTGTTGTGACAAACAGTAAAGAAATGTGCTAGCAGATAGTGTGTGGCAGTGAGGACACTTGGCTGGGCCTTCTGTTTACTAACTGCACAACCTTGAAATATTAGGTAAACCTGACCGTCATCTGTAGAATGAGAGAACAGTGACCCATCTGACAGGGTTGGAGGACCCGTGGAAGGTCTAAGGAAGCAGCACAAACAGGATGTGGATGATAAGATGTGGTGCTGTGTCCTCCTCAGCTGGCAGTTAGTAGAAGAGATTAAATATTGGGAAATCAAGTAAAGTTCAAACTGCTATGGAATCCCAAAAGTTGAAGGGTTTTGTCCTGCCTGGAGACATCATACAGTACTTTCCTTCAGAAAGAAGGTTTGAACTGAGTCTTTAGGGGTGGGTACAAGTTTTCTAGGAGGACAAAGGAAATATATGTGGGAATTCAAAAAAAAAAAAAAAAAAGGATCCTGATTTCAGGACTCAGGCATGCCAGTTGGCATGAATGGTCTGAAATGTGCATTTTGAGGAATAGGAAGTTTAATCATAAAAGTGGGAGATGAGGATACTGCTAATGAAGGATTTTGTAACTCTGTACTGAGAAGGAAGGCCTTTCCATCAAACATTCTGAACGACCAATGGAGGCTTTATGATGGAGAGTGACATGGTCAGATTGGGATGTAGAAAAGTCACTGTGGAAGTACCAATTAAGATGGGCTGGAGCAGAATGGGACTGGAGGCAAGAAGACCAGTTGGAGGGAGTGTTGTAGGAATCTTGGTAAGAAAGGCAGAGACAGAAGCAATGGAATGGATGTTCTTTATTTGAAAGACACCAAGAGGGCAAAAAAGGGCAGAACTCAATGCTTGACTGGATATGACAGGTAAAGGCCAGGGAGGAACCAAGGCTGTCTCCCAGGTTGCAAGTGAATAAGTAAATGATTTGCACACTGACCAGGAGGAAGAAAAGAAGACGAGCAAATTTAAGAGTAAGTGGATATGGGAGATAGTGAATTTGGTTTGAGACTAGTTGAGTTTAAAAACACCCTTGAGAGTCCAGAATGTCCAGGAACTATGGACACGTATGTCTCCAATTTATTGGGGAAAAGTTTAGGGGAAAAGAATCTCATTATGTGGAACTAAGAATAGTGACTTGATGCCCCAATATTCTTAGAAGTTTGTTAATAGCAAATACAGTGGTTATTTTCAGAAACTGAACTGCCTTGAGGACCATGTTCTTTCCACATTAACTAAGCTCTGTGTTCAGATCCACACACCCAGTGATGCTCAACCACATTTTGAGGCTCCAACTAAAACTCAAAGGTATTTCAGCTCTGCCATTTCTAAGGTGAGATGGTAAAGGATACACATAGTCAAATAAGACCATGTACATGAAATTGCTTCGAAGTCCCTCAAGAAACTGTAGCTTCTTCTCCCTCTCCTGGTTTCCTTACAGAAGAGCAGTCCACAGCAATATGACTAGAAGTTGAGTGGCCCACAGATAGTCATACCCAACACAGTGTCTGACAGACAGTAGTTAGGCAATTAGTGTTTGGGAAATAAATTGCTGAATAAAGGCACACATATATTAAAGAGAATAAACATTCCAACAGAGCTAGAGGAGGCTGAAGGAACTTTTATTTCCCAGTAGAAGTGATTCCAAAGGTAGGACATTCAGATTTTAGTCAATGGTTGCCTTTCTACCTGGCCATATCTCAAGGTAACCACTAAGGGCATTGAGAGTGGGAAACTGAAATTTTCTTTCTTTTCAAGAAGAAAGCTGAACGTTCAAAGAAGGGGTGAGTGGGTACTGCTTCTTTTAAATGGTGGTGAAATGCTATATCAGGTCATAAATCTGTGGGATAGTTTAGTGACTGTGTTTAAATGGATGTTTCTCGTTGCCTTATGAGATCTGGAAAAGCCATAAAAATTCATGGCCTACTTGTGGCTGAGCTCTAATAAAGGAATAATCAGTGCTTTAAGCAAGGGGTAATGGGAGGTACGGTAGGAGACTTACTGGAGCAATACGGGCTGCTGAGAGAGAGTAGGTTTTTCATGCCAATTACACTGACAGACAACAGAGCAAGATTTTCCTGACACACACTTGTAATGTTATTCTGTTAAGTGATGAGATAGGGTCCTTAGTTCTTCCTTCTCTTGCACTTCCAGGAATCAAAGCCTTGGATTTTCCTCAGGGCTCCCATTACCAAAGTTAGTAAACCTCCAGCAAGGTTCTAGTAGTAGACTACTTGGTATGGTGGAAAGAACCTGGATTTCAGATTAGGAAGAACTTCAGTTTTAATCTCAACTCTGTCACTTAGTAGGTGATATCATTATTGCCCCTAATTATTCCTTCCCAATTGTTCATCCCTGCTCATTGCCATGGGACTTGAGATGTCTCTCTATGGGAAAAGCACTGGCTCCGATCCCCTCAACCTCAAGCTTGGCCATATGACTTGCTTTGGCCAATGAAATGTAAGTTGAAGTAATGTATGTCATACTCCAGAAGAGCTTTAAGAGTCTTTGGAAGGTTGGACATTGCTCTTTTCTCTCTTTAATGAGAGTAACATACCCCAAATATAGACTTTTTCAGCCTGGGTTCTGGAATAAAGATGACACATGGATCAGAGCCAGAGCTGATGTCAGGCACTATACTGGACATGTACTATGATCAAGAATTCAAGTCTTGTTGTTTCAAGACACTAAACACTGGAGGTGTTTGTTACCTCAGTATAATAGAATGAAAGCCAACTGATACCCAGAGTGTTTTGGGGGAAAAAAAAACAACCCTAAGCTGACTGAGCTTTGTGTTCTCCAAAATGGTGACAATATACCTACTTGTATGATTGTGTAGAGGTCAAATGAGACGCTAACACTTCATGTGACGCAGAGAAGTTGTTCAATTAATGGCAGTTCTCATTATTCAAATTTGTTACTCAATTAGGGTGATAAAAGAGGTTAAGTTATTTTCTCAACATGAGCGCTTCTGGTTAGCTATGTTTCAATGGGGAGTCCCTGGGCCAATGTGGCAATCAGTGGTAAATTGGACATTTATGACACTCTTCTTCCAGGACCAGGGAGAAAGAGTCTCTCAGATCTTTTCATTACAGCCTTCACAAGCTGTGAAAGATAGAGCAGCAGGTTCACTTTCACCCCATTACACGGCCAGTTGATGGAACACTGCCTTTTCCTTACCTGGGGTGAGAGTCAGGCAGCTGAAAGCTGCCTCCTAAGGCCCTCTGCACACGGCCACCCTGCCACGAAAGCCAGGGGACTGTGCTCATTGCAATCACAGTAATAGTTCCTCAAGCTCAGCCATTCATAGTTCATAAAGCCTCCATAGTTTTCATTTTGATTTTCACAATAGCTCTATGAGGTTTTCACTCGCTCACTCATTTATTGAATGAACAGAGTGCCAGCTTTATGGTCTCTACCTCCATGGAGGTAGGTATTACCGTATTATAGCCAATTTATGACCTAGTGATTATGTTTATTCAGTAAATAATATTTTGCATCGACTGTGTGCTGGGCACTGAACAAGTCAGTGAAGATACCCAAACGAACAAAACCTAATCCCTACCCACAGTTGCTCACAGTTGCAAAGAGGATGCAGACATATGAACCACCATGTCTGAAAGGTCACAGCGGAAGTGTGACCAGAGAGACCGAACGGATTGTGTGGGGGACACAAGGGAGCAAGACAGAGTCTGCCTGAAGAATCTGGGAAGGCTGATTCTGAGAGATGACTGGGAAGGCCCCAGTTAGTTGAAAATGTGAAGCAGAACGAGCAGCGGTGGAAACAATGTAGGGGCTGGGAAGAGCGTTTTTTTTTTTTTGTACCCAGCTGAAGCACTGAGTTGGTTAGAGCAATGAAGGGGGATGAAAGTCAGTAGGCCGGAAGTGGATTGTAAAGAACCTTAAGGTACAAAGGAATTTACCTTCATTCTGCAGGCAACAGTGAGGTTTTACAGAAAGTGTTACAGAGGACTATCAGGATCACATTTTTCTAAAGACATCACTTTGGCAACAATATAAAGAGTCTATTGGAAGTAAATAAGACTAGAGTAAAGGAAACCAGTTAAGAGGTTAATTGGTGTCCAGAGTTCTGAATTAATGTGCACTTACTCCAACATTGTATGTGTGCTATTACCGCCGAAGACTCGGTACTCCTAGGGAGGCATCACTCCTATGTCCTGTGTCAACTCTGCCTCTCCTTTGGGAAAAGCAAACACTTCACAAATGATCCATTCATTAAGTTAATTATATTCTTTTATCAGTGGGACAATCACTTCCAGATCACTCAGATACTCTCTCTATTGTGATCCCTAGGTCAGGATCACCAGTTTAATCAGCCTAGGCTTGATTATTCATGGCAAACTAACATGTGTCCTAAGTACCAAAAAGGCAGGTGTTTAAAAAAATATATATGTGTGGACAGATTTTTAAGTCATCATGGAAAAATCATAACTTTGTTGGATTTGGCCACACTTATTTTGTAACTTACCTTTGTTTTCAATTACATATAATGTGGAGAACAGCACTGGGGTGGAAGTGGGACATTGTAATCTTTTTTGCACTTAAAGTCTTCCAAAGATCTCAGTCTATCCCTGATGATGCCCTCTTTTTCTCTGGTTGCATTGCTGTTTGCAATAGGCATTTCCTTCCTTGGTACTTCTTTACAGAGAGTTCTTAGACACTGCAATGAACTGGATTCATCATTCACAGCAGGAGGACATCACCTCTCCCTTTAGTGAGGCTGCACAAGGGAATGTGGCTAGAAACTCTCACTGCCTAATTCAGATTTGAACCCGTGGAAGTTTACTTGAGCAACAGAATCGGAACCACCATATATCAGACTCTGATTCCCCAGTAGCTTTATTAAATTGTGGTCCTCTATACTTTCAGTGCTGGAAGGTCTTGGTGATTATTGTAGGGCAGGATTCTTAAGCTATAGGCAAATTACTCCAAACTACAGCAGTCCCAACACTCTTCCATCAGGTTGTGACTGGAGGCCCCTTTCTTCCAGGGGAAGGTCAACTCTACAGAGAGAAGCCCAGAAGAGTGTAGCAGTTCTAGGAACAATGTAGGTTCTTGATGTTCCCAAACACTGGGACAATCCAGTAGTCTATACTCCACTATGGAACAAAAATCTGAAAAGTCTATTCAGGGTCTCTAGCCCAGAGGGGCTCAAAAATCACACTTTAAGACTTCTCTGCTAATTTGGTTTTTCTTCTCCAGTCATAAGCAATAAGGTTTCCAAAAAATTGCCTAAGAAACTAAATCTATGCATTGAGCATTTACTATGTGCCAGGCATATGCTAAGTATTCTACATACATTACTTCATTTACTCTTCATAGCTATAAGGCATATGTTGTTGTTGTTATTTCTAGTCAACAGATAAGAAAACTGAGACACAATGATCTTGGGTAACTAGATCAAAGTAACAAAGATCAAAGATACAGCAAGTAGGTTTTGGAATCCAGGGGGCAATTTAGGAAGCTGAACTCCAAAGCACCTTTTTGACCATTTTTGTTGACTGTGTCTTCCTATGTAAGAGCTTGGGTCTTCTATTCCAAGTGACAAATATTTGTGAAATGCATACCAATCCTCAATTTGTAGGTGAGGAGACAGAGGTGAGAGAGGTTCAGTGACTTGCCTCAGGGGCTATAACAAGCTGTGGCAGAGCTGGAAGTGGGACCCAAATCACCACCTCCTTGATTTCTTAACTTGAAATCCTCATTTTAATCTGAACGAGTCCTGAGATTATTTTATCCTCTCAAGGGAAAGAAACAGACAAAGACAAATAGACACAGGTAAGGAGGGAGAACATTTTTTGAGCATTCAGTAGTCTGCTAGGCACTTTATGTCCAACATCCATTTATTCAAGGAGCAAAGCAACAAAGGTTGGTGTTACTGGTTCCACTTTCCAAATGAGAAAACAGAAGCTTGCAGAAATTAGGAAACACTGCCTGAACTTCGCCACACAGTAAGTGATAGAACTGGGGTTCTAGACCCTATCTGTGTGAATGTGACACCAGGCTCCTCTGCCAAGAATTTAATAGCGGGCTTGCCTCTTGCAGGTGCGGATTTTATTCCGTACCTGCTTTTACCAGGTCCTCAATAGGATTAAGAAGCGAAATGAGTCTTGAATCAGCACAGGCAATCTTCCATCATCTCCTCTCTAGATCCTGGCCACTGTGATGTAAATTGAATTTTTAAGCAGTTTCCCCAAGGCCCTGGGTCAAATGGCTTCTGATATTCTGGGAAGATTTCTCCCCCTACTTCTATTCCCTGACTTCTCACCTGGGCACAGCAGTGAGAAGCCTCACAATTTATTTAAAGGTCACCCACCAGAGAGAACATCTTCTAGACCTTGGTTTGAAATTGCTGGGTGAGCCAGGTCACACTTTCAGTACAGTGAATGTGTTAAATTATTTCCCAAGTATTTGGGGTTTAATACAGTAACAGAAGCTTCTCACCAGAAACCTTCCCCCTAACTTTGAAATGTGTGTGTAGAGCAGAGAAATTTTTCTGGTTTTGATGCCCTTACACAAATTGTCAACACACTGTATCTTTTTTTCACAGCTCTTTGATGTACTTGAAGGGGTTTTCTTCCTTGAACAAGAAGCCACAACTCCAAATGTGTTTAAAACAGAAGCCCCTAAACATTTGAAGTTCAGTTCAGAATTCCTAAGCAGAAACTTGGCAAGAAGTCCTAACTTAAATTAGGAAAAAAACAAAACAAAACAAAACAAAACCTTCTTCCATCCATGAAGTATGAAAAGTATACTTCCCAACACAAAACAGATTCCACGTCCCTGTCACGATGGTCGTCCATTTACTCAGTGCTTTTTCCTCCACAGAACTTAGACTTTTGACTCCTTTCGAAAGCAGAGTAAAGACCATCTGGATGCCTCGCTCTCGTCTTTGAGACAACTTGACAAGTCCAAGTCTTGACCTTTCATCATTTTCTCCACCCAGTGCCCTCTACTTTCTTCTTCATTTCTGCCAACAGCCCTAGACACTGATTCTCTCGTGGGCAGGAAGGGTGCCTTAATTATCTTTATAGGCTTAATACCTAGGCAGTGCTGGTATAGGGGAGATGCTCAATAAATATTTGTTCAGTGAATAGATTTACGAGTTATCTCGTCTTCCCTCTCCTTCACCCATGGACCATATCTCCTCAAAGTGTTTGCCATTTGAGTTGTACCATATGAGTGCCCAGGGGCCAAATATGACCGATCTGATCACGGTGCAGCCCTTTTAAGACTTTTACAGGGGAAAAAAAATTAACAACATATATAATCAGCCAGAAATAGAAACTAAGAGGCCAGTGGTTCCCAATAATTATGTGTCTGTGTGCAGACAAGGGTCATATTACAAGAAGTGAACCAGGAGTAGTTGTCATTGACTCTAGGTATAATTTTAAACTGTGCATATTAAATTCCTGTGCAAGATCAAGATAAAGTTTGATGCATCCTTCCAAAGGAATTTCTTGCCAAGGAATAAGTATGTACCATATCATTAATATAAACTTTTTCTTTTTTGAGAGACAGAGAGAGAGAGAGGGAGTGGTGGGGGGGGAGGGGCAGAGGGAGAGAGAGAATTTTAAGCAGACTTCACCCTCAGCAGAGCCCAATGACGGGCTCGATCTCATGACCCCAAGATCATGACCTGAGCCAAAAGCAAGAGTCAGATACTCAACCAACCAAGCCACCCAGGTGCCCTAACAATTCTTAACAATAGAATCCACAAAGCACCCTCTCAAGTTCCTACCATGTTTTGTACATAGTAACTACTTAACAAAGTTCCTCACTTGAGTCACATGGCCAAGCTAAACCTAAGTCGTTACTCTCTTTTAAACTAAAATTTATTATCAATAACAAATTAATAAGCCTCATGCAACTCTATTTCTGATTATGAGGTTCTCTATAAAAAACACATACCTTTACTTTTTTTCCTTCAGTTGTTTATCTCTTCCCTTTCTTTCCATGTATGTCATTAATTTTGTGGCTACCATTGTGGATCTGAACTTTCTGTTGCACTCATTAGAGGTCCTTAAGCTAAGGTCTACAGTACAAAGAGAGACTGTGGGCTTTCTACAAACAGAGCTAAGGGCCCAGAAGAAAGAAAGCAGCATTGATTTCAAGCTGGCATGAGTCCAGAGAAACCTTAAACACACTGATGAGAGTAAGGAGATGCCAGAAGAAAGACACAAAGTTTACTATGCACCAGGTTTAGTCTTAGGCACTAGGGAGAAAGCAATGAACAAACACCCTGCCCTCCTGGGGCTTCCATTCTGATGGGGGCAACAAATGGTCAATAAACAAATATATGCATATTATGTCAGCTGGTCCTGAGTATTCAGAGAAAAATGAAAGAGATAAGGAAAGAGAGTTCTACAAAACTGCCATTTTCTACAGCTTATTAGAGAAGGTCTTGCAGAGCAGAGATTTGGTGGAAGTGAGAGAATGGGACATGCCGTCATTTGGAGCATTTGGGAAACAATCTGGGACATTTGGGAAACAAGCATTTGGGAATCAATCTGTATTACAAATTCAGTCAAAAACTTTCAAATTATACAGGCTCTTAGAGATAAGCTGTTACAAACCTGTTCCCTTGCCCCCCAACACTGCATTGATGAGGAGAGGGAATCCTAGGGGTTTAATAGGCAATGAAAGGTCGTGCTTTTAACAAGTGATGAATTAAGACTTGGACTAACGTCCCTTTATCTTCCTACCACATTTCTCTACCCACCTCGCCCAGTCCTCTCCAATACTGTGCCAACATAAGGTGGGAGTGACACACATTCAGTGCTTCAAGCCAGAGCATTGGCTGTATTATTGTAATATACAGAGGATATTAAAGACTAACCTGATATTCCTCCCTGATCTGAGCTCCATCTACCTCCCCAGAATTCCTCCCACACTGTCAATGGTGACTTAGCCATGTGGCTGTACATGAAGCCTCCTAAATACGCAGTTTTGGCATCTTCCACTCCCACTTCAACTCCTCTGCAGGACAAAGAAAAGATAAGAGTTCCCTCCACCAAGAGAGATTTACTACCATCACACCATTAAAAAGTTTTGTTTCCCTTTCATTTATTTGCTCAGTACTTCATATGAAAAGATCTTGACTTGCCCTTTTTCAATAATTGAGCTTAGCAACCAGCTCAAGACACTTTGGGATTTATTTTCAAATTTTCAAATTTATTTCTAAGGAAAAGCAGAGTTGACAGAGAGCAAGAGGGGATGACCCAACTGAGCCACAAAAGTAAATTTTAGCTCTTTGCTTCTACCGTAAAGAAAGACTAGAAAGTTTGGAAAAATCTTCCTACAGCTTGATGTTCCATTTAAATTCTGAAAATGAGGGGTGCCTGGGTGGCTCCGGTTAAAGCCTCTGCCTTCAGCTCAGGTCATGATCCCAGGGTCCTGGGATCGAGCCCCGCCTTGGGCTCTCTTCTTGGCAGGGAGCCTGCTTCCCCCCCCCTCCCCGCCTTCTCTCTGCCTGTCTCTCTGCCTACTTGTGATCTCTATCTGTCAAATAAATAAATAAAATCTTTTTAAAAATAAATAAATAAATTTTGAAAATGATACACTGGCTTCAAGACTCAACCTAGTTGCTACTTCTTTGAGGAAACCCTCTGTGAACAAACCCACTCCCCAGATCTGCAGGATTCCATCCATACCTTTAAGATAGCACTAACCATACAGTATTCTGATAATTGCTTTACATGTCTCTCCTCTCCCACCAGGTTCTCAGCACCCATCACAGTGGGAGGTAGGAAATATTTGATGCACATAGTTTCCAAACTAACTCAAGACACTTAGTCTAGAGAAATATTTCTTTGTTGCTAATTCGTGAAGAGTAACCTGAAGACCAATAGCCTGGGTGTCAAAACTAGGATTCCATGCACACTGCTGGTTTGGGAAGACACCAGGAAAGAATGATCTAAATTGAGACCGAAAATGTATGATGTTCATATACTTACACACACATTACACCTCAAGTCTGGACAAATAAAAATAAATGTTTCATGGATCTACAACTATTTTTCTAAAAGCTTACATAGGCAATCCCAGTTCTAGATACATTAGTTTTACATGTTTGATACAGCACATAATTTTATTTAGGCCTTTCACTAAAATAACACAGTTATGTAATATGTAGCAAGTACCATAACAGGTGGGCACCATACTACCTGGCACCCTAACTGCCCAGGAACGACAATGTTCCGGTGTCTACCGTCTACCCGCCTCGTTTCTCCATTGCCTGTCAAGTGAGACAAATTGAATTCATGCTGCTTGTGTTCTTCTGCATTGCAGTTCCCTTTCTCTCTATTAACTGCCTGTGAGTCACAACGACACAAGAGCATGTAGTATGTACTCCAGAGCTAATGATTTTTAATTTATTTAAGCAAAGAAAGGAAATCCTAAGATGAGATGAGACCCACAGCCATCTCCGTAGTGGCACCTGTGGCAGCATCAAGCAAACTGATTTTTCATTGCCAACTCTTTCTCGGCTCACATCACCTCTCACCCTACATAGTTATTACAGGAGTCCAACTTCGAGTGACTATAGAGTGGAGATCGTGATATCCCCCTAGAGTAGCCGAAGTAACCTAAACCTCTACCAGGGCATTACTCTATTGGAAAACTGCTTTTGGCAGATATGGCTTGGGCTGGCACCCCTTTTAAAGAATTCAGCCACTGGTCCTGTCGAGAAATGTCTGTACATCTGAGTTTTTGAGTTCCAATACATAGGACACCAGAAGAATACTTACAGGCTTGAGGAACATTAATCGGTGATGAGTCTCACCTTGCCAAATGGCTTTAAGATGACGTGGTATGAAAAATTAATATCAGAAGTTTGACTTCAGATATTAATTGTCACTAATGTTTTATCAGGACTTTGACAGATTTCTGCACATCAGATTTCTACAAAGAAGGAACATCCCCAGAGCAGAAGAGCGAATGATGAAGGCGGCATGGAGTACACAAGGAAGCAACAGAATTTAAACAATTCAGAACCTTGATCCATGGATATTTTTTGATCACCCAGTATATGCCCAAACTTGTGCATCTATAAAATCATACAGTAGCATATATTAATATGGGCTAGAATTATGAGTTCTTTTAGAGTAACTTAAAGTGTGGGAGATCCAAAGGAATGCTTGACCACCTCTCTGAGGGGCTAAACTGTGGCTGAACAACATTTTCCAGGAAACTTTTGGGTGAGGGCAGAGCAATCAGGTGCTTTTCACACTGACTTCCTTTACCCAGACCATATGTCTGTTTCACAAAGGTTTCAATTTCACATTAAACCATTCTTATATTCAAGCATTGGCCTTTGCACTATGAAGTTAAATGACATCCTTCTAGTTTGTTGAGCTTTTTAAAATATCTAATGTTGACAGAAAACATAGTCTTTACTATTCCTTCAAGATCTGCGTCATCAGCAACTTTAACAAATGAGTCATAACCTATCCTGCAACAAAAAAGATGGTGGCTCGGGCCAGCTCAAGGACCTGCAGCTTCACCATTTCATCAGAGATGCCCTCCCCACAGCCCTTGCAATGCTCTTCTGGACCATCCATTATACATCCACCAAACTGAAAACCATTGAGTTCTGATTTCACCCTCACTCCAGGATTTTACAAAGCACCTAGGTCAAATATTCTACTGTCGTGACTATAGGATTTTAGAAGTGGCCCAGTTTTTCTCTGCAAAATGAAATGGAGGTGATACAGCAGAATGCATTCTTAGAGATAACTGTTAATTCCCAGAGATCACCATACCTCTTCTAATGCCTTTAAATTTTTCTGTTACTCTCTTTAAAAATCAGAAGCATCCTCAAGTGTTCTAAAGCTTTTGGAAATCAAGCCGTTGGCTCGGGCACCTGGTACCTCCATGCCGTGCACATTCCTCAAACGTGGCTGACAGCATCTCAGCAACCTCATCTGTGGTCTTGCCCAGCTCAGCCATCAGGCAGGCCTGCAGTTCCATCCCGGCAGAGGACTCCAGGTCCTTTCTAGAAAGGTAATACTCCTGTGGAATCACTTCATCTTGACTGGGCTTCCAGATCCTCCCTTAATGTTTGTTCCTCTCCCTCCTTTTTTTTTTTTTTCTTTTAAACTACAGATTTGGAGAGAAGTTGAGTGAGCATTTTAAGATTTATTCAGTTGACACCTGACACCTCGCTCTTTGGGAGGGGGGGAAAGAATGACACCAAAACTAAGATACCTAAAAAACAAAGGTGATTCCACTAATCCAGACAAAGAAACTTATTTGAGGAAGAAGATGGAAAGGGGAACATATTTTTAGAGAGAGTACTTTCATTTGCAAGAAAATTCCCTCTACAGCTAGTAGGTGAACTTGTCAATGTAACAAGAAGGGTGGAGGCCGTCCCTCCCAAGACGGTCTGAGGAATAATGGTGAGCAACCAGGTAGCTGAGGCCGCGTGAGAAGGCCTGTTGTCCATGCTTCTTCCTCCTCAGAAGGATCTGCCCTGTTCATCTGTCAGTTCAGCAGAAGCCTGGCGGTAAGTCAATATGTTCCCCTTGAGACAAGGAAAATTCCGCAGGTCAGACTTGCTAGGCCAGTAGACTACAAAAAGCGCCGAGCGCATACAAATGCTGTAGTAAATTAAGATAATGATATTGGCTGTTTATTGTAGATAAAACATAAATCTGTAACAGAAGCATCTAGGAGATTCTAGCGCCCAGTGTATCAACATTAGAAAGAGCAGTTATGATTGTTGTCAAGGAAAAAAAAAAAAAAAACCCAGGGCCTGACTAACATTTAGAGATATAAAGCTTTCATATCCTTCAGTCTTCTTTCCTTTGTGATTTCCACAGGATTTTCATTTCCAGAGATATCATACTACTTGCTTTCAAAGGAATTCAATATTTTCATTCAGAAAAGTAATTTCACAGAAAGTAACACAGAGTGATGTCCTGGGTATTCATTTTCCGAGCCAATCTTACAAAGTCAATTTGTGCTGCTAGGAGCTGGGGCGACATGAAAAGGTGCAGATCCTGTGTATCTGGGTTTCTATGGTCTTCCACTTCCTTCCAGTTCTCCCCATGCAGAATGCCTTGGACACCCCATAAGCATTTTGAAAAGGACTGTCTGGCATTAAAAACAAAACACACTGCGGCCTCCCTTAATAACATCACCCTGCGTAACCCAAAGACATTGATCCCCAGCCCAGGACTAGATTATGGCTTCCTCCCTTCTGCCCTGTAGCAAAAGTCATATCGCCATCACCATCTCAATCATTCCGTTTATTTTCTCCACGTTGTTTGAGAAATTAGAGGAGAAAGCAGCAAGTCTAAGGTGAAAGACGAGGAGATGAGTTACTTGCTCGGGCACTTCTGTGCAGATAAAAAGCTAATCCTGATAAAACCAAGACTGAAATCCTTCCAGCCCACATAAAGTCAAGGTCAGACAACATTACCCAATCAAGTTGAAAGCTGATCGGTTTTCTGAAGTGAGTCAGAGCCTGACAGAAGGACAGAGGTAGACGGAGGAAGGATGAGGGGGGAAGAGTGGAGAAAGGAGGAGAAAAGCACTCGGATAGAGGTGAACAGATGGACTGACGGTGAATGGGAGACAGAGATGGAAGGGGATAAAAAAAAAAAAAAAGGAGTTCCTTTTCCTATTCCTGCTTCTTGACATATTTCAGGATCAAAAGGAATAAAAAAATCTTCAAGTTTCTCATCAGGCATTTGGGGTGACGGAAGCGCAAGGTCCAGCTGCCAATGGGTTTTTTTCCTACTGTTTTTCAAGTCAGCCGCATGCCCTAACCTTGAGGACATTGTTTATTCCTGGTGGAAAGATAAGCCAGCCAGACCCGGCCCCACCCCCCCACCGGAGCAGAGTGGGCATTACCAGGGAACAAAGAAAGAGTGCTGTACAGCAACAAGCATTTGGTTTTGATTAGAGGATATTCAGGGACTGTGCAAGTTCTATTAAAATAAGCACAAAACCATTTTAAAGGGCTTTTTCTTTTCTTTCTCTTTCCCCCCTTGGTTTATATTGTTAATCTTTCTTCCTGGACGGCTCCTCACAAATGCCTTTTGTTTTCTTGTGTGATTCTACGTGCCAGGACTCTAAGAAGGGAGGACGGAGGTCCTGTTTTGGCATGCTTTCAAGTCTCTTCCATAGGAGATGAAGGCTTGTTGCTGTGCCTTCAAGGGTATAAATTTAGAGGCCCGCCAAACCATCCGGAGGTAATTCAAATGCTGGTAAATGTTGGAATCCACCCTGGCCCCCTGCTCATATGAATACCCTGGCACTTACCCCACTCAGAGGAAACGAAACCAATTTGGGAAAGCGAAGAGAGAATAAACATGCAATTAAAATGGTCATTTCTCCTGGTTTCTTCCTTTAGTTCTTTTTTTAACACTGCATCCCATTCTATAATCTGATGATGAATCGGGCCTGGTTAATTATAACAACATACAAAAGATCGCTGTCTTTTCCCCACAGTGACTATACTAGCTTTGAATATTTGGGGGAGGGGGGACTTCGGGGTGGGGCACAGGGGGTGACAAGGAATGGAGAGAGAGGTGGATAAACTTCCAGTGAAGCCGTCATTTTGGAAGAGCCGCTATTTTTATATTGTTTGCAAACCCTTTGCCACAGTGAACATTACAGAAATGGCACTTTTCCTTTCAATTTATCTATCTTCCTCCTTTATACATAGATAGACAAATAAAAATGAATCTTTCCAAAGGCAGCATGCATGCCACTTCTATATATTCTCCAGATAGCTTATTTTTATTCAGCTTAAAGCATAACCTATCATTTGTATTCAAGATTCCATCCAGCCTCTCTCTCTCTCTCTCTCCAAGCTAGTCTTCAAGAAGCCCTGCTGCCCTGCTTTGTTCCAGAGACTCTGCTAAAGGCCAAAAGATGGAGATAGCACACCCATCTGGTTTGTTTTCACATCCTAAGAGAAGGGCTTGAGAGAGCCCCCTCCAGTGGAAGGAACAAGGTGTTTGGGAATAAGCATTTGCCAGTCTTCTCTTTGTTCATGATTAGCTTCTTGTGCTCCTCTCAGGAAGACTCTTAATATCCATGGGGAAATAACACCACTAAATGAAGCTCACCCAGCAAACAGGAGAATTCATGTCAGTGCTTTGAAAGACGTACGCTTAGAGATTCCATTTCAGCGTCAAAAACAAAAACACACACAAAAAACAAAAAACAACAACACAGAAGCATCTCACTTCCCCCTTCGTCCTTTTTTGTTGTGGTTGTTCCCCTCTTCCCCCTGCCCTCTAGTTAATTCTAAACAGGGTCTGAGTTTTATCTTGTTATCAACCTGAAAGCATCTGCTAGAAAGTAACAGCCAACCTGTGTAGAAATAGGAATAGATTCCATGTCAGGGCAAAATTAAGATCTTGATGCCTCACTGTTTCCATAATATTACCATCATGCCCAGTGAGTAAATACCACAGGAATACCAAGCAGCGGTGAAGCCAAAATGAATATTGAAATTTAGAAAATGGCCAGTGTCCAAAACAGTAATGCTCACAGGGAAGTGTTTTGACATCTGAGATAACCTCCATTTTCCTTCGGAGCCGAGCATGGCTGATTTGGTGGGACTGACGTGAACAAACGCATTATTACAATGAATTTCAAACTGTTCTCTCTTTTTACCCCTTTAATTCTTACAATTCCCCATCACCCCAAGTGTAGAATAAGAAGGGGCTTAAAGCACAAAATTTCAAGTCAGATAATTTGGGGCTAGAGTCCCTGTCTGTCACTCTCCAAATGTGTAGCTTTAGGAACCTGAAATAATCTTTCTGAGCTTTAACCAGTATCTAGAGATAAACAAACAGATCCATTCGTACAGGGCAGCAGTGAGGATTAAATAATAATATGCATTATCAATGACATAAAAAGTAATGATAATTATCATAGCTAACATTTATTGCATACTTTAAAATGTATCAGTCACTGTTTTAAGAGTCTTACACATATTAGCTTATTAACTACGAGATAGGGTTATTGGGAAGATTAAATGAGTTAATTCACGTAAATGAAGAATTATGTGTATGCCTAGCACATGGTAAATGCACTATAAATGGTAATTACAATGATAATAATGTAATCCCCACAACAACCTTCCCAAAATGGAATTGTGATGAGGCCTTTTACCCAGATGAGAACATGGAGGCAGAGACGAGAAGCAACTCACCCAGTGTTGTGGATTCACAGTGGAAAGATTCAGAGAGTTTGGTCCCAAAGTCCATAATGTTAACTACTGTGTCATATGTAAAAGCTCTTGATGTAATAATATAAAATGTGATATACAGATGTATGTGCCTCTATGTCTGTGTATTACACATAAACATACAGCTGATTTCCTGTATTAAACAATGAAACATTCTGAATAGTTTCTCCTACCAAGTCCAACCCCACAAGTCAGGAATGAAAGTTGTGACTGGTGCCTGGCCTGATTTATATTCCAAAATCATCATATTCCCTTCTCAGTCCCCTTTCTGGCCATATTTTTCCTTTCTAGCTGATGGGGGTTGTTCGGCTGGGCTTTGTGTGAGTTACAAAGCAGCAACAATTACATGAGGGAGTCCAGGAGCATGTCAACCACAGGAAAACAGTTGTCGTAAACACTGTGCGTCTTAATGCAGTGCTTCGGTCTTTACGTAAGATTAATTAAAGAGCAGATGTTCTGTCATACCCTGCGTTAGGTATGGTTATCTTTGAGATTCCAGCTCCTCTATTTGCTGGCTTTTAATTTGCATCATTACGCATTTTGAGCCTGGGGCATGAGTAGTCAAGTGGTAAACATTAGCTATACTGCACTGTATTTCCAAATGCACCTTCACTATTAGGCTGACTAATAGAATTCAATTCTATTTTCAGCTGAATCCTCTCAATTTTCATTTGCTTTTGACACATTACATGGCAGGAGGAAAGAGCAAGGGAAAATGAAGGGGAGAGGCTGTCCCTGCACTGAGCACCAGCCTCAAGTCAGCAAGACAGCCCCCTTCTGTTGGGTTTTGACCATGCACGCAGCATGGCCCCCAGCATCCGCTTCTTTGTACGCAGCTGCTACAGCTCTGAAATTCCCCCTCCCCCTTTTTTTTTCTTAGAGGTTGACACTCTAGGTAGAGCAAGAGGGCTCTGCTGTGTTGTTAGGAATTGGAGGCACTTTAGTGAATTCTCATTTTCAAAATGCAACTCCCGAAAATTGATGTCAAAAAAATTTTCAGGCCATGATCAAAGTATGATATGAATTAATTTGTCATTATAACACAACCCCACTTGCCAGGCGTTTCAGGCCAGGGTTTGGGAAAGGCAGCAGATATCTGGGTTGACAATTTCATTTAAAGGACAGAAAGCTTTCTGCTTTCTTTTCATTGGTATCTTGATTTAATGAACACACAAACAGACCATCGCCATATGCTCCAAATACCAGCTTGCTGTTCTTCAAGAAGCAGCTTGGGAAAATGCCAAGGCAAGAAGCTTGGAAGAAACTTGAAAAGGCTTCAAGACATATCTTTGTAGCCTGGGATAGCAAATGCACCAGTGATTAATTACGCTGGGGTTGGACGTGAATAGGAATGCCAATAAGGCATTCGTAGCACACTGCAACGGTGGGCATGTTGGCCTGATAATAGAATCCTTCCTGTTTTGATTTCCCCAGTTCCCTTCCTTTTGGTAACACATTCACATGCGGGTCAGAGATATAAGATGGCAATGTCATGCTGCTTCTCATTACAGAATCATTAGATCAGGTGTGGTCACAATTAAGGAAGAGTGTTCCTAGGAAATAGGAACTCCAGGATTTCTGCCAGAGAATTCCTATCTGAAGAGAAACCCATGGCTGTATCTTCCCATAGAAATCCTCCACTACCTCCCCCACAGCCACTCAAAACACAGTGTAGGGGGAGACTTTACCCAGCTGGCAACATCACTTAGAGCATCTCCCCTAGATGACTTTGAAAAATGATTCCCCTCCTTTGGAATCCAGAGTTGGAGTTTGCTAAGGTTTTTAGAGTGAGAAAGGTCATGTTATTTCTCTTTCTTAGAAGAAGATGGAGAAGTAGAAGAGGAATAGGAAGGAAAGGAGGTTTTTATCCAGAGCAGAAAGTTTAATGGAACCTAATAATAGGGAAGAACTTGTCTTGATGATGGAACTTGAAGTACCAGAATTCAGAAACTCTCATTTGAACATGATCATTTCAATGCAAGTCTTGGGGGTCTGTGCAATCTACAAAAAAGTTCACTTTGCCCGTTTCATCTGCTCTGTATTTCCCTACCTGATGATCGGCCCATGAGCACACTGAATGGCATCCGTCACCTACAAAACATATCCTAGGAATCCTTCACCTTTTGATGTGGTCCTTAACCACCCGACCCTGACATACAGATACGGACTCAGCTCCCCTCCTTCCTCCTGCACCCTACATTGCTCTTATCACACCGCTTGTCACAGGCTCAAGGGCGTCGGCACATTTGTTCCCTAACCCTGAAATTCCCTTCACCACATTGTTTTTCTAGGAAAAGCTCTGGTCACATCCTTTCCTTATCTCCTGGGATCTTGTCCCAAATTCCTTGCTAACACTTTTATATCCTTCTTTCAATGTCCTAACACCTCAAACCAAACATAGTTATGGCTTAACTCACCTTTCCTTCTAAACATCCTCCAGTTTGTAACCCCCAATCCTTGGTCAATGGCACTTAAGGTGCCACTAACCATAATGTCACTAACACTCAAAATACATTTGCCCATTCCTTCTCTTCTAACACCCTAGTAGCAAGCCACTGGATCATTTTTGATGCCTCCACTTCCAAAATCACTCTCATATCCAAAAATCTTCATACCCTACCTAAATTGTCTTCTAGGCTTTCCCTCTCAGTTGTCCCTTCCTTTTTTTTTTTAATATTTTATTTATTTATTTGACAGAGAGAGAGATCACAAGTAGGCAGAGAGGCAGGCAGAGAGAGAGATGGAAAAGCAGGCTCCCCGCTGAGCAGAGCGCCCGATGTGGGACTCAATCCCAGGACCCTGAGATCATGACCTGGGCTGAAGGCAGAGGCTTAGCTCACTGAGCCACCCAGGAGCCCCTGTTGTCCCTTCTTGACTTCACATACTGGTTTTATTTAACATAGCATGATGTTATAATCACCTAATTGATCTTGTTACTTTCTAGTCTTTCTCTTTCTCTATCCATTTTGCCTTGAGCTACAGGATTAAATTGTGATACCTGAAGTATTCATTCATTTATCTGATACACATGAGCATATGTGCCAGGTCCCAGGATATACACCCCTTAAGAACAGAATTCCCATATCTACTTAAGGTGTCAATCAGTGACTGGTACTTAGTCACTTTTAAATAAGTGGGTACTAAGTAAATAAGTGAATAAATGAATGAGGTAGGGTTTATAGTCTAGTTAGGGAGCAGAGGTGTCATGTCATCAGAAGCTACATAATAAGATACTATGAAATACTTCAAGAAAATCTGTAATTTGTTGCCAAATGAAAGATATTAGCATTATGGACTAATGTGATCAGAGAAACCCTTAGAGAGGGTAAGAGAGAAGAAAGAATCAAGATTTATTGGGAAAATATTACACATCCAGCCCTATACTAGGAGAATTGCATGCATTCTTTTATTTAATTCTTAAAACAACGTTATGAATAAGCCCATCCTATAGATAAATCAACAGAGGTTCGTGGAGGTTAAAAACCTTGCCCAAGGCCATCTAGCTAGAAGAGGTTAGAACTGAAGTTTGAAACAAGGAGTGGGTGGTTCCAATGCTTCCATCTTCCCACAGGGCTAAACTAGAAGAGAAAGGTAGGTGTGAGAACATTTCAAAGACGACTAGATAAGCCTTGGTTATAGGATTAACAAAGCAACCTTAGTAAGGAGGGGTCAAATTTTACCCTCAAGTTTTGGATCAGAATCTCTAGGAGGAATGCAAGAAGTGTGAGAGTGGTTCCACTTTCAATCAGAAAGAAATTTACTGGCAGACATAGTAAGTTTGATGGGGGGTTCTTGGAACTAACTCGAGGTTCCATATATTTTGTTGAGGTTTTCAGGTTTCACAGTACCTCCAGGATATTGGATAAAAACAACTCTTTAAACAAATGAAAAATGAGGGACACCTCGGTGGCTCAGTGGGTTAAAGTCTCTGCCTTCGGCTCAGGTCATGATCCCAGGATCCTGGGATCGAGCCCCGCACCGGGATCTCTGCTGGGCGGGGAGCCTGCTTCCTCCTCCTCTCTCTCTCTCTGTCTACTTGTGAGCTCTGTCAAATAAATAAATAAAATATTTAAAAATAAATAAATAAATGAAAAATGACCCTCAGAACCATGAACTGACATTCTAAGGGTTTTCTGGTGTTCCTAGTTACACCGTGGTCTGAATGATCAGTTTGGTTGGTACGAACAAGTTTGAAGAGGGCAAGGGAGGTATAATGAGATCACATAGAGACAGACAGAACTTCATATTATACTTGGGACAGCGTTCCATCCAGTATCCAAATTTTGTCTCAGGTACTGCAAATCTGCACTTCTAGATTCTGCTCACCACTTGCGGCAGCAAGAACCTCATCCCATTGTTAGAATAATCTAAGAGAAAACTGCTTTTTTAATAATCAAAATCTGCTTTCTTAGGACATTCCTCTACTAGCCCTAGCTCTGCTAATCCTTTGAAACACAATACCCCTTTCTATACTTCATTACAGCTTTTGAATCTACCTACAATCTCTTCTTTTCCAGGCTAAAATGATAGGGCTTGCTCAAAGGGAGAAAGAACCTTTAACATACACAGTAAGCTTATCGTTGTATTTTTACCTGACCTATTACCCCTACTCTGCAAATGAGAACATTGAGTATTAATTAAGATCAACAATATATCCAAGCTCACAAGGCTTAAGAAGCAAAGGAATAAGAATTTGAACTCAGGTCTGTGTGATACCCAAACTATTTTTTTCTATTACAAATCACTGTTTTCAACCTTCTCATTAGATATTTATTTATAGATAATATCTTTCCCCTTCTAAATTTTAAGTGACTCAAAGAACACTTAAGTAGACAGTCACATATATGATGCCAAAAAACATGTTTTTAAGGAAGGAAGATAATTAAACCTGATATCAACCATAAGGAAAGCTATTATGTCTCATGTAAACATTACATTTAGCTGTGAGCTTCCTAGCACTAAAAGCAAAAAGAGAGGTAAAACTATAGTTTCAAAGTTTTCACCATAGGGCATTTAAAACAAAACAAAACAAAACAAAAAACTCCTAACCAGTTCATGAGAGAGAGAAATGTTTTCCTGGCACTGCATTCTAAAAAGAACTCTAAAAATCATGTATCACATAGCTGTAAGAAGAATTCATCACTTAGATGTTGAGTAAAACAACAGATGATGTCTTCAAAGTGGCTTTACAGAAGATAAAAAAACAGTCTTCACCCAGCTATTTCTTGTAGAGATTCTTATTAAAGCAGAGAGGAAAATCCTAAATTGCTACTCAGCGAAGACAATTCTAAATGGACAAAACCAACATAATCCACAAGCATGCATATGAGAACAGAACCCAGAAAAATTGAGGAATGGGCTCCTGTTACTGATCCAGATCGAGTTAGAGCCCATGAGAGGTTTACGCTGCTCTGACCAGGAGCTATATAAAAGAAATGTCCTCACATTCATGCTTTGATAATCTCATTATCTGCTGGTTTGAATATTTCCATTACCTCGTCTTTTAGTTTGGATGTCCAAATGGTTACTTCCCGCTTTTTCTCTTTATCATATTTTCCAAGTTCCCAATTTCAACTCTTGGCACTGCATTTCTAAGAATGGATCTTCTCCCAAAAGACCCTTCTTCTTGATGAGCCCTAGGATCCTCCTCCTTCAGGTTCTGCTCCAGCCAGAGACTCAGACAATCCAGTAGGCACATGGTCAGCAAATCCCTTAGAGAATTTCTCAAAAAGCAATCAATTCAATAGTACTCTGGGAGAGATATAGCAATCAATTCCAGACTGAGTTTTCTGGCAGCTCTGAGGGTGCAGTTCCTCTGTGTGGCTGAACAAAGCAAATTCCATCGGCTTTTGATATGAGACATTCCAGTGGCACAATTGACATTCTGTTAGGGTAATTGTGGAATCTGACTTACACTTTCCCAGATGAAGGGGCGAGGTACCCTGAAAATGCCTGCAGATACAATCCAAATTTTCTTTAAAAGAAGATTTAGATCTGCTTAAGAGTTTGGATAAATCTCTTGACTTCGGGACATGGGAGAGATTTTTTTTCCAATTCCTTTTTTTTCTTTTAGTTGAAAAACATTAACAAAATCATAAATAAAATCAGAAACTCACCTACTGTCCACTGTCCACCCAACCCCATCAAATAGATCTTGTGTCCATATCCATATAAAAACACAATTATTGCATAGGCGTACTTCTATCTTCTGGGGTTTTTCCACTCAGCTTTATAAACACTTTTCCTATGACATGGTTACCACATGGTTTTTATAATTATCACTTTTGATGGACTTACACTTTCACTAAGCAACTGTATTATGACTGAATTAACCATTTCATTACACAGACATTTAAATTTTACCTATCATATGAGTCATTTCCACACGACAAATTCAAAGTAATATTTTTATTTATTTTATTTTTATTTTATTCATTCATTCATTCATTCATTCATTGAGAGAGAGAGAGAGAGAAAGTGCATGAGTGTGGCGGAGGAGAGGCGGAGGGAAAGAGAGAGAGAGTAACCCAAGCAGGCTCCACATACCGCATGAAGCCCAACTCGGGGCTCAATCTCACAACCCTGAGATCATGATCTGAGCTGGAATCAAGAGTCAGATGCTTCACTGACTGAGCCACCCATGCACCCCCAAAAGGAGTCATATTTCTAAACCAAACTATACAAATACAATTCTTTACCACTTTTTGAACTCATTTTCACAATGATAAATTCCCATTTATACACTTATTGGGAACATATGAAAATAACATTTTCACCATGGCCACACCAACACTGGGGATTTGTATTTCTCTAATATTAATCTAAAAGATACAGGATGGCATCCGTACATGTTTCTGGTTAAGTGCACTAGAAGTTTCTAACAACTGCACAGTAATAGGTGTAACTGTGATGCTGACAATCAACCAGTGCTTCCCCTTTACCTTGGTACAGAGCCCAAATTTTGTCCTGGTTTCTATCCATCCTTTGTGTGACTCAGAAATAAATACTGACTAGTCCACAGCAATCTCATTTTGGTGCTAATGAAACTTGGGGAGCCCACCTCAGAGCTCTTGGGAAGGGTTTCTTTACTCCCAAAAAAGACAGATGAAACAGCTGAACATACTCAATACTCTGTCTGAGCTTATTACCATGATAGCATATAACTTTTGAATAGACTTTTCTGAATCGATTCTTAATGTCATATATTATAAAAACAAAATGAGACCTGCAAAAAAATCTTGAAACTTATTTTTTTTTTAAATCACAGGGATGTTGGCATTATAGTCTTCAGTTTATACACACACACACACACACACACACACACACACACACACACACAGTTGACCCTTGTGCACCATATGGGTTGGGTGCACTGACAGCCCCTGCCCACAGTCAGAAATCTGTACATAACCTTTCACTTCTCCAAAACTTAATTACTATAGCCTACTGTTGACCAGAAGTCTTACCAATAACATAAACAGCTGATTAACACATATTTTGTATATGTATTATATGCTGTATTCTTACAATAAAGCTAGAGAAAAGAAAATGTTATTAAGAACATCATGAGAAAGAGAAAATACATTTAATAGTTGTGTTTAAAAAAAAACACAAAAACAAAAAAACAAAATCCAGGTATAAGTGGACCTGGGAAGTTCAAACCCATGCTGCTCAAGGGTCAACTGTATATACATACATCTATATGTATATACCTTTTTTTATATCAGTAATTAGAAATCAAGATGTTCACTTTAAGGGAAAAATGCAAACAAAGTAAAACGAGGTAGTATAATATTAGATTTGAATTGGAAATATCAATAAAAACTTATGATTATATAGATTATATATGTTTTCATGTGAATATATATCCTAGCACTTTGTACTAGAAGAAGACTGAAGGAATGATAAGTCATCATCAATAAACACACCCAGCAACATATCTTGGTTTTTAAATACCAGTCCTCCCCTCCCAAGGGAACAATGGCTTCTTGCAGAAATGGCTAATCCATGTCTGGAACCAAAAAGAGCCAGGTTAATCTTAGATACCTTACTGTGCCAGAAAGTCTCAAAGACTAAAGGGATAATGTCAAGAGCACAGAGGAACCAACTTAAAGGAGATCCAACTAGCAAAATCTAGTACAATTTAAGTATCACAAAGAATAACCACTATAATCGATAACATAACTAAAGAACATAACTAAATATATGAATCTATAGTAACAAGTAAAAGCGGAGGTGTGTCTCTTTACAGAAAAACACAACTAATAGATATGAAATGAGTGACAGAATTAGAACTCTGCTATTTTATAACCCCTAACGTAATCAATAATCAATTCAAGTAAGTATTATCAATGGATGCTAAAATCATTAGCTGAGGAAGAATACAATGACCAAGTATTATCCTCTTCCCTGAGATTAATTACTATACTCTGAGGGGACTATATACCTTTATAATGGGGAGATAGGATTGTCATCACCTGAACGAGGGGATCAAACTTAATTATAGTCAAGAGTAGGACATCTTGACGTTGTGCCTGATATGCTGCAACATTCAGTACATGGCTTTACCCATATAGTCATCTTGCCAAAAATAATCTAAATCTACCCAAGGCACTAGGCCTGATATCTAGATATACAGTGAATAAAGAAAAAAAGTTAGATGACACCATAAGGAAACAATCAGATAAATACAGAATGTGGTACTTATTACAAGGCCTGAATTCTTCAAAACATTAATGTCATAAAAAATAAAAGGTAGGGGTACTGTTTTTGGACTAAAAGAGACTAAAGACTCATCAACAAATGCAATGGCATGGAATCATTGGATCCCAGATTTAAAAAACAGATATAAAGGATATTTGGGAGCCAATGGAGAATTTGAACATTTTTTTTTTAAAGATTTTATCCATTTATTCGACAGAGATCACAAGTAGGCAGAGAGGCAGGCAGAGAGAGAGAGAGGGAAGCAGGCTCCCTGCTGAGCAGGGAACCCGACGCAGGGCTTGATCCCAGGACCCTGGGATCACGACCCGAGCCCAAGGCAGAGGCCTTAACCCACTGAGCCACCCAGGCGCCCCCCAATGGAGAATTTGAATATGCATTAGATTTGAAATGATATTATGGAATTAGTGTTAATCCCCTTAAGTCTGACCACTGTATTGTCTTTATGTAGGATATTGTCCTTATTCTTAGGAACACATGCTGAAGTACTCAGAATGAAATGTCCTGATATCTGCAACCGAAATTCAAATGGTTTGGCCAAAAAGACTATTCTAAGAATTTTTCTGTATTCTTGAAAATTTTCAAAGTCAAAGGTTTATGGAGTAGAGGTGAGAAGGTTAAGAAAAAAAAAAAGTCTTTCTTCCTCCACTAGATGTTATCATTTAGTTGCCATAATCAAAAGAAATATAATGATACATCAAGAAGAGCACAGAAAACAAACAGAACAGAACCTGGTCCTTGATTTCTCGAGCCACTGAATTAACCAATGGTAGAGCCATCTTACCTAATGGTTTCTTATGATGTCAATTATAAATTATTCTTATTCGTTAAACCAGTTGAGGTTTTGTAATTTGTGGACAAAAGTATTTTAATAGGAGAAGTAGCAGGCAACAAAAGCTTACCATGTGGCAGACCCCATAATAAATGCAGTCACATATATTTCCTACTTTCAACATTTTACTTCCTTTAGAAGTAAGTACTATTGTTGTTCCCATTTTCCTCAGATTAGGAGGTCAAAGTACAGGCAAGTCAGTTGTTGAAGGTCACACAGCCATTAAGCAATCCAGCTAGAACTCAAACCTAAGCATCTACCAATACCTTTCCACAAAGACCCAGACACTTATATTCAATTGCCTACTTGACATGTTCACTTGGGTCATAAATGAACTTCTTAAATTTAAATTAACATGGCCTAAACAACATTCGTGATTTCTTCCAGAAAACATGCTTCTCTAGACTAAACCACAGAAATATGCTTTGATTTGTCTCCCTACACAAAATGCTATCTATAAGCAAATCAATTCTACTCTACCTCCAAAATATACCCAAGATCTGCTTTCTTTTTTTCTATCCCAATTGCTGCAATCTTGATTAGAAGGTTCCCCTGCCTCTTACACGTAAAACTGCAGTCATCTCTTAAACGGCCTCTATTCATTCAGCTTTGCTCCTTTCTCTACAACAGCCAGAATGACCTTCCCCTGCTATGAATGATCTGATCATATAACTGCCATGGTTCATACCTCTAATAACTTACTATTGAACTGTGAATACACACACACACACCCATATACATACACATATACCTTCTTTATGTTTATACCTTATGTATGTTTATACATATATACCTTCTTTCTGTTCCTCACACATAAGTGCAGTCTTACACTTAGGGTCTTGGCACTTGGTCTTCTCTATACCTGAAACACTCTGCCCCCAAATATTTACATTGTTGGGTTCTTTGGGACATTCAAGTCTTAGCTCAAGTGTCTTTTCAAGAAAGGTCTTCTCTGATCACTCAGCACACTTTATATAAAATGCTCACAATCCCTCTCAGTTGCCTTTGTAAAAGTTAGTAACACTCCGAACGATCTTGTTCATTCATTTACTTAGTTGTTTTTTATGTTTCTTTTCTCTCTTTCCAACTAGGATATAAGTTAAATAGAATGGAAATATTATTTGTCTTTTTCACCACTTTATCCCTTGTTCCTAGAATAGTGTCTAGCACATAGTAAGATGTTCAAAAAATATTTGTTAATTGGAATAAGTAAATTATTCAAAGGCTCTTAACAACCACACTTCGCCATCTCTCCAGAAAATAATACGTATCTACCATGTCGATCCAGGTTGCTTTTACTTGAATGCATACAATCTAGTTTCTCAAAGTCTCCCTTATAGTGTTATAGTTAGAGAGCAACAAAGAACACTATCTCTCCCACAATTCTTTTTTTAACAAATAGATTATGTTATGTTTTCTTTTTTCTCCTATTATTTAGAAGGTGAATATTCAGTTTTAATTTATACCAATGGTTATTTTTGAGTTTCATAAAAATATGTTTTACTGTATTACTCTAATTTTCAGCATTAAGAATAAGATACACATCCCACACACATACACATATATACTCAATGTATGATGAGGAAATCAGCATAACATGATATCCTCTTATTTATTAAATCCTACTTTTGAAAAGATTTTATCTAGTTATTTTAGGGAGAGGGAGCACACATGAGCAAAGAGGAGGGGCAAAAGGAAAGGAAGAAACAGACTCTCCACTGAATGGGGAGCCCAACATGGGGCTCAATCTCAGGACCCTGAGATCATGACCTGAGCCAAATGCAGATGCTTATCCAACTGAGCCACCCAGGAAGCCCCCTATTTTTTGGTAGTCAATAGAATTTTTGTCTTGGGCTTCTATCATTATATTATTATTTCCACTTTGTATATTTGCCCTTTCAAGAAACATTTAAGGTATTTACGTTAGAGCTTTTTCTTTTTTGATGGATCTCAGAGATATCTGGAACATGTTCCCAAGTAATTCCTTAGGAAAGATAAATGAGAAGAATATTTCCTATGACTTTGCCTATTTGATAATATGTTTCTTAGCTTTCATACAAATACTATAACTTGGGCAAGCCACAAACTTTTCTTCCATTGTTATATAGACGTTTCTCTACTGTTATAAAACATGTGTTGGAACAGCCTGGAATTTATTCCTTTTTGGATGACCTTTTATTTTAAATAAATATTTGTGGCCTTTTTGTCTTTATTTGAAAGTTTAAAACATTTCAAGAATGTGTCTACATATTAATTGCTTTTCATTAACTGCCCGATAACAATTCACTTATTTTGACCTAGGGCAGACATCAGCAAATGTTTTCTCTAAAATGCCAAATAGTAAATATTTTAGGTTTTGAGGGTCATGCGGTCTGTCACAACTAGTCAACTCTGCCATTCCAGAGCCTTTCTTCACACCACCAGAATTTTCTGGCTGAGATTGCTACCAGAATGAATAAACTGAAGAAGAGTCTATGGTAATGAGGCTTGAGGAGGAAGTGTATGTTATTTCAGCCTGCAGATGACACTAAACTCTAGCTACTGATAGCTAAGCAGGAAAATGAAGTCACTGAATAAGGAAAGAGCATTCAAATGTGTTTGAAGAATCAAAGGGCAACAACAAGTTCTAGAGAGAATTCAGAAAAATGTGGATTTGAGGACAGAAAGCAGAGAGTAAGACAAATGCACAACTAAGTGGTTCTAGGAGGCATCAGGGACTCTTGTGCTTGGATAAGGCTGACTTTTATTCAATTATCCATCTAGCTATGTTTCCATCTTAAATGATGGGACTGTTATCCACCAATGGTCCTTGTTCAAAGATCTTTAGTGACTCCCCATAACTTTGATAAAGTCCAAATGACTGAGCATGAAATCAAGGCTCTGATCAATCTGATCTCAACTCCCTTTTTTGTAACTCTCATCTACCTTTCTCTCTCCTCCATGCACCACATACTACATTAAACAGCATATTTCCTTAGTGTGTCATACTCTTACAAGTCCATTGTGTTTTCCTTCTTCAAATGTTCCTTCTTCTCCTTTCTGTCTGGAAAAATTAATCTACTTATCTTTCAACATTCAACTTTAATATCCCCTTATAAATGAAACCTTTCCCCAATATACTTAACTGCGTTAAAAAAAAAAAATCCACTCCCAGTATTACCCTGGAATAACATCAGTTAGATTTCATCCAAATCTACTCATTTATGACAATGATTCTAACTAATGGTTTGTCCCTAAGCCATTTTATTTCTTCACCTGAAATTTTAACACATTAGTATTTTCTAGTATGTCCACAAAGCCAACTCTTTTTTTGGTGTTGCATAAATGACCACCTAAATATTAAAAAAAAAAAGACGTATGCTTCAATAATATAGCAGTATCATTTACAAAAGCAAATGAAAAATGCCAGCAAATTAATTTAAGAAATTACAGAGTGGTTAAATAAATTGTAATAAATTTGCCATATGAAATATTATACAACCACTGAAAAAAGCTGATATTTCACATATATGCTTTTATATGCCAAAATCTTAAAAATTATTGCTTCCAGCTGATGAGTTATAGTTGAATTTTTTTCTTTTCACTTTTTTTTTTTTAAGATTTTTTATTTATTTCTTTGACAGACAGAGATCACAAGTAGGCAGAGAGGCAGGCAGAGAGAGAGGAAGGGAAGCAGGCTCCCTGCTGAGCAGAGAGCCCGATGCGGGACTCGATCCCAGGACCCTGAGATCATGACCCGAGCCGAAGGCAGCGGCTTAACCCACTGAGCCACCCAGGCGCCTTCTTTTCACTTTTTTGCATATTTGAAATTATTTATAACAGCATATGTTATTTTACAATAGAACAAAGTATTTTTAATTGCCTAGTAGAACAAGGATCACAATCTGTAATATCTAAATTTCTCTTTTGGCAATTCTCCATTGAACTGCTAGAAGCACATGTTCTACCTTTAAAGGCCCCAACACTTCTGTATATGTGAACATGTTTAGCACTTATATGTTAACTCATCTGGGTTGATGAATTTATTCTTGACCCATGACTCTGCCTTAAGCAAAAAATGGGGGGAGAAAGTTATTTTGGATTTAGGTATTCCCATTGCCTGTGGTTCTTACGGCCTATCTGACATGGTTTTTTTTTTTTTTTTTTTGGTTTTTTGTTTTTTGTTTTTTTTTTAATAGGGGATCCCTAATCTTAGTTAGTAGTTGCTTTCCTTTTCCCTCAGAAACATGCTTGGAGATATAGTGAGCAAATGTATTATATTGGATACCTGTTACGCAGCAATTCAGTCTCTGAGCCTCACCTCCATTTCTAGCAATTGCTTTATCAACCAGTTTCAGTGAAGACTTAAATCAGCTTCCCTCAGGTGGAACCTGAAACACCTTGTACCTCTCACTTACTGCCTTTCAAATTCTGAGATTCATGGGAACCTACTTGTCATTCAGGTACAAACCAGAGTATGGGAAAGTTAACACCTTTTTGGGAATACTCCAACTAATTGGAAAGGGGGTACTCTATAAGTACTTCTCCCTTTCTTCCTCTGAGATGGTTCTCAATGGATTCAATATAATTTCTCAGAAGAATCTGCAGCATCAAGCAATCAGGCATTACCAGTGGCTGCCAAAACAATAATACATCCGATCGGGGGCTTTCCCTTCTTCCATGTTTCATGCCCTCTGTCCCTTACTACTACCCTCTGTGATCACATTCACTTACTAGATTTTGAAGATTTTTTTTTAAAGATTTTATTTATTTATTTGACAGAGAGAGATCACAAGTAGATGGAGAGGCAGGCAGAGAGAGAGAGAGAGAGGGAAGCAGGCTCCCTGCTGAGCAGAGAGCCTGATGCGGGACTCGATCCCAGGACCCTGAGATCATGACCTGAGCCGAAGGCAGCGGCTTAACCCACTGAGCCACCCAGGCACCCCTAGATTTTGAAGATTTTTAAAAGATTTTTCTATATATAAAATTATACAATTTGCAGATGAAGACAATTTTGTGTCTTCCTTTCAAGTCTGTAGGGCTTTTATTTCTCCTTCTTATCTTATTGAATTAACTAGGACCTTCAATATAGTGTTAAATAGAAGTAAAAGTGGACATCTTTGCCTAACTCCTGATCTAATGTTTCACTGTTAAACATTTCTGCTTTGAGTTTTTCTGTGTGACTCTTTCTTACAACCTAAAATGAATGCATCTTATTTTAAGTAAACTGTGCTTCCAATGAGTTGTTGTTTTATTTTTTAAAGAAAAAGCTAATCTGCCTAAAGAAATAAAGACAATTTCAAATAAGCAAAAACTAAGAGATTATGTTACCAAGGTACCTGCACTTAAAGAAATACTAAAAGAACTTCCTCAGACTGAAGGTAAATTGTATCAAATAAAAATTTAGATGTAGAGAAAGAAATGGAGAGCATTAAAAATGCTAAATATAAAAGACTACACTTTTATTTTTCTCTTAATTTCCTTAAAAGACAACTAATTATTTTAGTTATTTTAAAAATTATAACATTGCATCATGGGATTTTATAACATACAGAACTATAAATAAATGACAAAAGCAGCACAAATATGTAGTCATAAATGGTATTATTTTAAATGATTCTTATATTTTATGTGAGTGGCACAGTATTAACTTTATGTACCCTGTGACAACTTAAGGATACACAATGAAAACTCTAGAGTTATCACTAAAAACATTATAAGGAGGCATGGGGGAGAAAAAGCTATCAGAGGAATTAAGATGGTATGTTAAAAAAATACAATGAACTAATATAAGGTAGAAAAAAAAGAGGAAAAACTACAAAATGGATGAAGCAAATAGAAAATAAGTCACAAACGATAGGCCTAAACATAAATATTTCAGTGACTTCATTAAATATAAATGGACAAAACACTGTAATTAAAAGGCAAATGTCAGACTGGATTTTAAAAAAGCAAGACATAAGAATATACTGTTTATAAGTTAACAAGCTATCAGTACAAAGATACAGACAAGCTAATGTAAAAACATGAAAAAAATGTACATGCAAACACTGAGCATAGTAAATCTTGGGTATTCAAATTCCTATCTCAAGTTCTGCTTCTTATGGAACCTGAGATAAGATAAGCCCCCTATTATAATATAGGATCTACAAGTTCATTCAAAATGTTTTGATCTGATAATTGCACCTAGCATTCATTGGATCATAAGCAACATATTATAGTCATTCCAAGCCCATACATGTATGATTTCCTAATATTCAAGTGGTTTCTGTAAGTTTGGGGCACTAGTGGTCTGTATTCAGGAGGGCACATATTGCATGGAGCACTGGGTGTGGTGCATAAGCAATGAATCTTGGAATGATGAAAAAATAAAAATAAAATAAATTAAAATAAAAAAATAAATTAAAAAACAAAACAAAAAAAAATCAATGACATCCTTGGACTGGCTCTTAAAGTAATAATATAATCAAGTACTGTTATTAAATTATGTACCATGTCCCAATACATCTGTGTGACTGGCGAGAACTTACACAGGTCCTGCGTCTTCTTCCAACTGTAATGAATTCCCACACTGCATTTTTATCCTTTCATCACTTGATTTCTCTGTCTAACAAAAAAGTTTTGAGCAGGTGAGACTGGCACATTGGCCACTGAGACTTTCTAGTCATAAATGAACTAGAGCTTTGGGATGCTATCAGACAAAATCCCTCAGTATCTTTGCAGACTTAACTGGATCAAATATTTCCCAGTTTTTCACAGGAAAACTATGCACTGGCAAACTGTATGTGAAACAGGGACACATGACATATTCAGGTTTCCCCCTATTTTACTGGGGGAAAAGGAGATAATCCTTCATCTTTGCCAACAAATTCAGCATTTCTGATGTTCTTCACTCCATCCTGTAGATCCAAGTTTTCATATGCTGTCATTTATCTTTAGTCTGAAGTTCTTTTAGCATTTCTTATCAGACAAGTCTTTTGGCAATAAATCCTCTTGGCTTTGGTTTATCTGAAAATGCTTTTATTTTACTTTCATTTTGGGGGGCTGTTTATCTTTTAATCAGCTTTATTGTGGTGTATATAATTGGGTTCATATATTAGTCTCTCTAGTTCATCCTGTATAAGGGTAGAACTCATGACTTATTCTGAAAGGGCAGCATAGCACAGTGGTCCAGAGCCCAAACTCAAAGCCAAACACCTGAATCTGAATCTCAACTTCACAATCAACCTTTTGGGAGGATAGCTTAACTTCTCAAGGCCTCAGTTTCCTAATATACCAAATGAGGAAAACAAAAACAGTAACTACTTCAAAGAACTGCTGCAAAGATGATGCAAACTACTATATGTAAAAATCTTAGAATAATGTCTGGTGCAAAGGAATCACTAAATAAATATAATAATTATAATACATATAATAATCTATATAATATATAAGCATAATAAGCATATAAGCATATGATATAAGCATAAGATATAAGATATAAGATATAAGCATATCTATAAAATATATAAGCATAATAAGCATAATAATAATAATATATATTATATATATATATTATATATTATATTATATAATATATATATTTATATATAAATATATATTTATATATATTTATATATATATTATATATGTATTATATTATATATGTATATTATATTATATATGTATAATAATATATATTACATATTATTGTATATAAATGTATGATATATAATATATTAAATATTAATATATCATAGATATTAATATTGATATATTAGATATTATGATTAATCCCTATGTCCCCAGCAACTAACAGAATGTTTATATCTCAGTAAATGCTTAAGATATGTTGAATAAGTGAGTTCTTCTTAGATGATTTGAAAACTCACCGAATTCAGGAGTCACAACCATTAAGGAATTTTAATTCCTTTTGTCATTTTCCTTCTGACTATGGCCTAACTGGACTACTTTGCCCTTGCCGTGGACTCCTCTCCCAATCCTCTTTCAGGCTTTGGCCTCACTTTCCTCTCCTCCATTAACTTTTTACATCTAGATCCAGATGCCCTATTCTCCATGAATCCCATGTCCCCAAGTAGGATATGCTCTCTCCCTTTCATAACTTGGGAGTTTTTGTCTGACCCTCTTTTTAAGCACACAGCATACTTTATGACAGATTATGGTTTTTCAGATTTGGGTCAGCCATTCATATATTTTTCTATATATTTTGCTATAGTCATGAAGGATAGAAAGAGCCCAGGACCAATCATCATTGAAGCTAAAACACAGATATGCTGGCTGCTAATCTGCCTTTGTCTCATGCCTGAGGGCAGAAATCTGGGTTTCTTCTTTGGACTCTGTATTTTAATCCCTGGGCTAGTAATCAGCCTAATACTCCAGTTCTCCATCTACAACACCAAAACTGGACACAGCCCTTATCCCCAGTCTGGACGACAACATTGGCAACCTGATGCTGACTGCCTCCCCCTCTCTAGGTACCACCCACCAACAAAACCTTTTGACCAGCTCTCACTCCCCGAGATAAACATATGATGATGAAATTCACCTGTCCAAAAGGTTTTCATGTCTCCTCTCTGAAAGAGAAGTGTATCACTAACTTGGTACCAATGCCTTTTATGGGTTTCTTACTTTATCTTCCACAAATCCCCTTCCATGTCCCTGAACTTCCAGCTACTCTGAGCTCCTTAAAGATCCCACCACATTTTTGGAGATGAGAGATAAAGGGGAGAATGGAGAGTAGCCTATACCTTTGTACATGTAATACACTCTATCTATAATACCTTCACCCTTATAACCTACCCAATTCCTACTTATCCTTTACAACCCTCACCAGTTATCACACTTATATTGCAAGGCCATGTTCAAAAGTTCAGCTATGCCTATATTATAAATGCTCATTAGCTAGCAACTTTTCAGGTGAAAACCCTGTGCAAAGGGGAGCTTAAGCAATGCAGAATTTAGCAAAATAGGTGAGTTCAGACACACTCAAAAGAGTAAAGCATGGATCAGCTTTTCACTTTTAGTTCTCAAGAGCTGCCATTTCTCCCTATAGATCAATGACCTTTCTGTGGATGTGAACCATTTCAGTGTTCTAGATCTGCAAGTGCATGACTGTGGTCAGTATATATACATACCTATGCTACCATGTCCAGAATCTAAACAAGTGATACTAACAGTCAGAATCCTTCCTAGTGAAAAGCTATTGCCCTAAAGTTCTAAAAGAACCAAGAGAGAATGATTGCTCACAAAGTCATCATATACGTGGCCCTAAGCAATACTTTTCCCTATTAAGGGAAGCTTTGAGTTGCCACAATTCATCATAACCTTTATAAAATCTCTTTTCTTCAAATGTGCTCTCTTGGCAGGCACTACGTCTGACAGTTCCTCACTTTTTCAAGTGAGGGGCTCGATAATTTCTCCATTCCTGGCCTCAGCTTCAGTTAGTATAAATGAGGCAAGCCTTTAAAAAGGCATCATGAAATGATGGCTGTCTTCTCCTCCCTAACTGTATCCCCACAACCAGTTTCCATCATGATAACAAATAAGGCTCCTAGTAGCTGAGCACTCCTGGTGTGAGACTAGTGAAAATAAAATCCCATGTTCCTACGATGCCTGACACTTCAAAGTAGAGGGTGGTTATCAATTGGTTAATACACTTATTGTTAGCTTGGGTTTGATTCCTCTTAACTTACAGTTGAGAGAGAAATGACAATAACAGCCATCAAAAGGATAGCTGGGACTTATCTGTGATAAGATGCAGGAGCTGAATGCAAGCAAAGGAAACATCTGCTGTATCACTGGGCTGATCTGTTTACCTCACTCAGCTGATAAAGTTCCAGGTCTTACCCTTGGCCACTGTCATTAGCTTGGTGCAAGGGCACTTTTGAGCCACAGCTGCTCCTGCTTTCTCAGGTGCTGCCTTTGATCCAGCAGCTGGTGCCTCAGAGGTTGGAAGGTGTTGGTACCTTTGCAGCCTGGAGATTGAGATTACTGCATGGAATCAATGCCATCCAGGAATGTAGATAATTCTGAGACCCAGCTTCACTCTATTGTCAGGTATGAGCAAGTATCCCATCAAAGGTAACATTTCCTTTTTTGTGGGCAGAAGTTCAAAAAAGGAACTTCTTCTAAACACCTACTGTATGGGTACTGTGGTGGATATATACACAATTTCCTTTGGCCCTCACCAGAACCCTGTGAGGTCAATGGTATTAACTCTGTTAGAGAAGCAATATCTGAGATTCAGAAATGGTAAATAACTTGGCCAGAGTCATAAAGATACTAAGTGAAGACTTGAATTTGAAACTCATGCTAAACCTGTGCTCTTTGTCATCTCTTTCCCCTGTAGTGTCTCATAATTTCATTTAGGGATATTTAATACAGTTGAATCTTAGAAACCTTAGGGACCTGCTGGGTAAAGACTTGTTTGGATCTTCTGGGTATGGAGGACTCAGGATTTCTAGTTGGTGGATTTCTGGGTGGTAGTACAATTGATGAGCTAGTACGCAGGAGTTTGTGAACAACTGAGAGCCTCAATTACTTCAAGCCTTTGCCCAGATCACCTCCACAGCATCTGAGGTGAACACGAAAATCACATTTGTGATTAAATCAAAGCAGAATTGACTGCCCCTGAAATAACTACAGAATAGACACATCGTAACCTCAAGATCTAGCCATCATCTTTTCCTGTCTGCAGAGCAAGTCTATTATCTACAAAAATGCTCCTTCCTCCTTTTTTCTCTTCCTTTCTCTTTTCTCACTTCTTTTTTTTTCTTGAATTCTTCTATTTTTTTTCTTTTCTTACTTTTTCCTCTAATTTGTTCTTCAGAAACAGATTCTTATTAAACATTACATGCACATCAAAGTCTTTTCTTTATACTGATGAACTATGTCCAGTTATTGCCATCCAAGAATTAGCACTCTGATTTGAATAATAATACATATACATAATGCAAGATGAAAGGTATTACTTGACTTACGAGAAGACTGGAAAAATATGTTGTGGGGGGTAAAAGGAAGCATCAGGTTACTTTTCACCAGAGGATGGGTTTTAAAGAGTGGATGGAATAAATGGATAGAATATAGACATATAAAAATAAAGGAGAGAGGAACGTGGCAAAGGTTCTGTACTAGGCAAAGATATCCATGTCCTGTTAATGTCCCAGATTCTGTGAATATATTAGGTTATAGGGCAAAGGGAAAGTAAGGTTGAGGACGGAATTAAGGCTGGTAATCAGGTGACTTTAAAATAGAGAAATGATGGGCACCTGGGTGGCTCAGTGGGTTAAGCCTCTGTCTTTGGCTCAGATCATGATCTCAGGGTCCTGGCATCAAGCCCTGCATTGGGCTCTCTGCTCAGCAGGTAGCCTGCTTTCCCTTTTCTCTCTCTGTCTGCCTCTGCCTACTTGTGACCTCTGTCAAATAAATAAATAAAATCTTTAAAAAATAAAATAAAAAGATGATCTTGGGTTATGTGGGTGGATCCAATATGGGTCCTTAAAGGTAGAAAAAGGAGGAACAAGGAGAGAATCAGAGAAGATGTGATTACAGAAGCAAGGTCAGAGAAATGTTGCACTTCTGGCTTTGGAGATGAAAGGAGGTAGCTATGAGTCAGCAAACGAGGGTAGCCTCTAGCAGCTATAAAAGGCAAGAAAATAGATTCTCTCCTAGAGCCTCCAGAAGTTCCAGAAAGAACATAGCCCTGTTAACATAACACTTTGATCATAGCCCAGGGAGACCTGTGGCAGACTCCTGACCTCCAGAACTGATGGATATATAATATAACACAAAGCCCACAAAGAGAGAGATGAGGCTTTGGTGGCATGCAAGAATCTAATTATGAGGGGCAATAGGGAGCCACTGAAGTTTTTAAAGAAGAGAGACATGATCAGATTTGAATTTAAGAATGATCTTTGTGGCAGTTGTGTGAAGGAGAAATCAGGGGAGGGAGTCAGGAATAACAGGAAGTTACTAGAATGATTTAGGCAAGAGTGATAAGACCTCAGGGAGAACAGTAGAGTGGGATGAGAGAAGAGGAGTTGTTCATTCATTCACTTATTCTTTCATTTATTAAACAAATTATTTTTGAATGTTTGCTATGAGCCACGCATTACTGTAGGAGGCAGGGACATGGGCAAGCACATGGCTGATACTATAATCCTCCCTTTAGGATTTAAGGTCTAATGGGTAAAGGGAAACAATAAACAAATAAATATATACTATGTTAGGCAGTGATAAGATCTCTGAAAAAAACTGGAGTAGGGAAAAAAGACTAGAGAATGACAAGTGTGGACACTGGTACTTTGGAGGAAGACCTCTCTAAGAAGGTATTATTTGAGCACAGACTGGAAAGAGAAAAAGAGAACCAGAAATATTTCTGGGCAGAGCCTTTCTGGCTGAGAGCAGAAACAGAAGTACATCCACTTTGAAAGTAAACCAAAAAATAGAAATCTATATCCTCTGTAAAGTGAGAAGGCAAGTATGGGTAGAGGGAAGTGAGCAAAGGTGTGCATGGTGGAAGCTAAGGTCACAGACAAAGAGTGGGGGCATCTGTTGGACAGCCTCATAGATCATTGTGAAAACTTGGCCTGCTGAATAAAATAAGTTCATTCTGCTTTTAGAATTGATAGGACTAAGAACCTGTTCAAGTGGGGAGCCAAGGACTTGAGAGTAATGAGTCTTCTCCTATGGCTTCAGTTATTAGATTCATCCTGAGCAAATCAGAAGTTCCCATTACACCCATCCAAAGGAATCCCAGTCAGCAGAACACAAGAAACATAAGCTGAGCTATATGCCACCTCAGGACTACCCAAATCCAGCTGTCCTACAATGTGGGTGTTTTGCATGAAAAAATTCCCATTTTGTTTTCCATGTTTCCTTTATGGATCAAAACCAGATTGGCAAGTACAGCAACAGAGAAAATTTGGATCCCCAAAAAATGTACATTTGCCTGAAAAGGGACAAACTTGCAACTAGAAGATATCCCACTGCAATGATGGCACCACAGGTGGTCTTGGATGCATCCCTTAACTTTTCTAAGTCTCACTGTCCAAATTCAAGAAAAGAGGATTATTTAGTTTCCAAGAGATCATCTGATATCTTCAAGGCCTTTGGCTATAGAACCTGTGCTTCTACCCTGAAATAAAGGCCTCAAGTATATTCAATAAATTGTCAGGCATGTGGGGGACAAGACAAAGCAAAGGAGGACAAAGCAGGAATCTTCAATCTCTTGGATTTTATGTAGCCTGGTATTCTGATATTATAGAGCAGGAGAAGAAACTCACTTTAGTGATAAGAGCACAGATAAGAGACAGTGTTTTAATTTCAATTCCATCTCTTAATGGCCATGTGAGCCCCTGTAAATCCTACTGTAGAATAAGACAGAGTGCAAACACACAAATGTATAATAATAACCATGTGACCTTAAACTCATTATTTCACCCTTCTGAAGCTTATATAATCACCTACAAATTGGGGATATTAGTGTCTACTCCATAATGTTACTGTGAGGGTAAGAGAAAAATGCATACAGTAAGTGCTAAGCAGGTCCTTTACCATTTAAAAGTGTTAAAAGGGGGGGGACTATTAATGTTACTTTATTGAAAATTAAATATAAGAATTCATTAGAAGTTGAAGACTACAGGGATGCCTGGGTGGCTCAGTGGGTTAAAGCCTCTGCGTTCGGCTCAGGTCATGGTCCCAGGGTCCTGGGATTGAGCCCCATGTCGGGCTCTCTGCTCCGCAGGGAGCCTGCTTCCTCCCCTCTCTCTCTGCCTGACTCTCTGCCTACTTGTGATCTCTCTTTCTGTCAAATAAATAAATAAAATCTTAAAAAAAAAAAAAGAAGTTGAAGACTACAATAATCCTGTTGAGAAACAGCATAGTAAAGATACTAGCTCTGGGGAAAGGGGAAAGATACATTCATGTTCTCCACAGTTGCTCCTAAGGGAGCAAAGGTCTTAGATGCAGAATCTCTTGAACAGTTGACCTAAGAACTGAAGGAGAGTGCTTTCTTGTTCTGTAATCCTTCACTCCTGTCCAGACCTCTTATTACCTCACCAGGAGTTCCCCTAACACCAATTGAGAACCATAGCCCTAAGGGGAACCCAGGGATTGTTCAATGTAACACTGATTTAATCTAGCATGTATACATCCCAGCAATCTCTGGTGAGAGAGGGGAAAGTGGCCAGTGGGATCTGTCCCTTTGCCTTTATCTGCTCTGTTCCCTATTACAGGCTGTGGTAGAGGACTGACCCTGAAGCCTGCACTTCCTCAGCACCTGTGTGATCTGTACTTGACCAATGGGAGGCATTGGCAGGAAATGAAAGAGCAAGAGGAATAGACAAGCCAAGGTATTTCTCCCCATTTCTCTTTATCTGCTAAAGGGAAAAAAATTTCCGGAATCAGTGATGTCCCTTCCACAGCTCCAGCTTTCCTCTGGTGATCCTGGCCCCTCAGTAGAAAAATGGGCATGGTCTTAGATGAGGAAGATCCCAGAACTGGTTCTCCTCAGCCCTCCTTCCAAGGGAGACAGGACTCCTGGGAAAGTTACCTAAAAAGTGAATCTAAACAGCTACCTGTTGGAAAGTCAGGCTACAATGGCATGAAACACCAGTCTCCAAGTGTAATACTAAGAAAATGAGGTCATCCTCCCTCTGGGAACCTAAAGGAACCATCAGAAGCTTGGGATTTGTGTAGTTTTGGGGGACCACAGTCAGGGCAACACTACTTCTATTCCTGCACATATATAATAAACGCATACTCCCATGCACATATACAGTCACACACACATGCTGAAATAACAGTAGGGTCACCTCAATGGTAAAGAAAACATTCATTACCATCTGCTGAGTGGCATCATACACGGCACTCACTCATCAGAAAACTGGGACTTCAGTAAGACTGGTTATATTCCCCATATCTCTCCCCATGAGGCACTTGAAAGCAGCAGAATTTTACTGCTCTCTATTCTGATCCATAAATTAATCTCCAATTTAAGTCTCAAAAGACAATTTTACCACTTCAAGTCCAAATTGGGGGGACGGGAGAGGGCAACACCTAGTAAGGATGCTGGTAAAAAAATTCTCAGGTCAAAAAAAAAAGTTTTAATTTTGTAACCTTTCACCACTTCTATTGCATAAATACTCCTACCATGGCTGACTTAAAGCTACTAAAGTGGCATCAACTGACTTGAAAAATTCTTTAAAATTTAACAAACTTCTCTCTCATGAGAACAAACAAGCTCCAGCACACAACTGGAATACCCTTCCCCCAAAATGAACCATCACCCCCAAAAATGAGCCACAGCAGG
The DNA here is from genome assembly GCF_902655055.1 of Lutra lutra. NCBI lineage: Eukaryota > Metazoa > Chordata > Mammalia > Carnivora > Mustelidae > Lutra > Lutra lutra. Next base: position 69,485,293 of record NC_062290.1, on the reverse strand, counting down.
AACTCAAGAAAATCCACCTATGCTTAAAACTCACGTAGTTTTCTCTGCTACCTACAACTATGGAGAAAAATTCTCACCATTGTAGGGAACTCAAGCCTATCTCACTACAAGATTATGTTTATTTGCCTATTTATTTATACCTTCTTTTTTGAATAAAAGACTTTAAGGTGGATTACCTAAATATACTCAATATAAAAGTAGATACAAATTGAATTTCAAATAAGTAGATGAAGAAAAGGGACAAAGAGAAAATGAGAGATTTAATAGTACGAGAGAGAAAATGAAATCAAGAGTGAGCTTAGCACACAAAATCTATGGTATAAGGCGTTCTGGGCCATTCAGAGTACATGCAGAAAAGTTCAGTGGGAACAGGCAGACATCCGATGATGAGCCACTCATAGGAGTTCTTATGCCCAGATAACAGTGGATCTGGCCATCTGTACAGAATGATGTGGCAACTGGGTCTCAGTGGGTCGGTTTGGACATTAACATTACACCCAGGACTTCTATGGAAAGGTGGTGAATGGGTCTAGCGTCCCACTCTCTGCCTGCAGAGGTACTTGGCAGTCTAGTGATCTCCTATTGCCCTGTCAATTTGTCAGAATTGCTGTTCTGGAGCAAACCCCAGTCTCCAGGAACAGGCTCGCTAGGGGCACTCTCTGGATGGTGAATTTATCAAGCCCCCTCCAAGTCAGACTGGCAGCCAATGAGACCTGTGATCCAGCTCTGCACAGACAGTGCCTATCAAGCAGAAGAGTGGCCCATGCTTTCTTCAGCTGCCAATAACCCAGAAGGGCCAGAAAATCAATTCTTGGGACATGGATGAGCAGAGAGGCCAGAGAATAAGAGAATCATTCAAACAGACATAAATCTGGGTTTTAGTGACCTATGGTCATTGAATACCTAGGATAGAAACTTCAGCAGGCTTTCACTGTATGTGTGATGAAGCTCTAATATAAGCCCTAACATGGCTCCCCAGAGCTGTTAAGGAAACTCCCAAGGACCCCCTCCATGTAGAACTCTTTTTTGCATTGGCTGGTTATCAGGCATGGTTGTAAGTTCCTGCTTAATCAAATTTAAAAAAACAAAACATACACCTGGCATAGGGCTTGTTATTGAGCAAGGAGTTGAATGGAAGCCCCACATCTGACTCTGCCAGGCATCCCAGACCTCCCCATGCTTCAGTGGGATCTTTATGGCAAGGTCTTGCTCTTTCTGGGGTCTGGTCTGGGTTAGAGCCCACTTTCCGAAGATTATGACCATGGGACTCCTAGGTGCCTCTCACCCCCATACTCCACACCCCTGTGCTCAGCCAGGCCTGGTACATAATGAGCTTGCCAAACTCTCTGGGCTCAGTGCCTTCCTGCTTGGCTGTACTTCCAGAGCCAATCTCTGTAGCCAGGACAGTCTCCTCAATGGTCTTCATCTCATGCCAGACCCATCCCACTTTCATGCCTTCTCTGAATTTAAATCTACAGATAATCCCCTAGAGTGATGCTTTGGGGAAACTGCATTAATCAGGCATTGGTCCATCAACCTTTAGGGAACAAGTTCATGGCAAAGGAACAAATATGCAGTCCTGAAAATTCCATATGCTGAATATCCATGGGAAGTGGCAGAACCTGCTAAATGGTGCATGCCTAGCCCTCAGAGAAAACTTTTCCTCCCCAGTTTCCATTCAGCCACATCCAGCCACAAACTTCCTATGAGCCGGTCATCAAAGCTATCCATGCATCAGTTATAAGGCAAAGATTCCCTATGGAGACAGCTTTGGTATTGTGAAAGAAGCACAGGGCTTAGAATTAGCAAAACTGAGTTCAAAAGACAAATCTATTAGATGTGTGAACTTGCATAAGGTAATGTCTCTGAATTTCAGTTTCTTCATCTGTAAAATGGGAATAGTGAAATATCTAATGATATTGAGTCAAGGTTTATATATATTTATATATAATACATATATTCCTTCATAAACTAAAAGCACAATACAATGTTATAATATTCATTTATAGCTGACTTCTCAAAGAGGTTGTTAAGATTACAAAAGGCAAACTGAATTTAATAAAGTTCCAGCTTCCAATAATGGCAAACTAGTTTGGTCAGACTACTCTTCTACAGATAACAGTAATAAAATGTATTAAAAATAGGTTTTAAGAGCATTGGAGAATAACACAAGCTGGCAGAAATTGGATGGGAGATCAATTCCTATAAGACAAAAGTATACTGCTGAGATCTATGAGTTAGTAGGGTTTTGTTTGTTTGATTGTTTGTTTGTTTGTTTTTACCTGAGGGCATGTCCCTATCCCTATAGCTCAGGGTGATAGAAAACTAGTCTTGCTACCTTGAGGTATTAGAGAATGAAGTGCTGAGTTAGCAAAACTGCTGAAGAGTGTGTGTGTGTGTGTGTGTGTGTGTGCGCGCGCGCGCGTGTGTTGGGGGGGTTGGGTAGAGATTCTGGAAAGGAGGGAACTCTGGACGGGGGGGGAGTGCAAAAAATCTGCAAATAAGTTCTGCTAAAAGTATTGGTTGACTGCTGAACAAGGAAAAAATACAGAAGCTGAAAGCTGAAATAATTAGGCATAGATTTCAATTATTTCCTTCCCAAGAAAGAAACAGTTTGGAGTTAAGTTCAGCCAAGTTAATTAAATAACAACACTCTTCAAAAAAAAAAAAAATTCAGAATCTCTACAATATATCTTCCACATTGTATACATATAATAAAAAATTACTACACATTCAAAATAAAAGAATGTATAACCTATACTTCAAAAATAAAAAGTGGTATGTTCAAGAACTTCTAAGAAAATACATCATAGTAAGTGAAGAATGGGGAATATTAGCAAACAAATAGCAACTATAAAAAAAGAAACAGCAAGGTGCCTGGGTGGCTCAGTCAGTTAAGCATCTGCCTTTAGCTTGGGTCATGATTCCAGGGTCCTCCTCCCAGGGTACTTCTATCTTTCCCTCTATCCCTCCCCACAGCTTATGCTCGCTCTCTCTCTCTCTGTCTCTCTCTCTCTTCCACTCTCCCTCAAAAAATTAATAAAATCTTTAAAAAATAAAAAGAAATGGCAAATTTTAGAACTAAAGCCATGAAACAGAACCTAAAAATGTCAGAGGAAAGAAACAGTTAACTCAATAACAGATGAACCAAAATTACCCAAACTAAAGAACAGAAAGGGAAAATTGTGAATAAAAATTAACAAAATCTTAATGTGTGAGACAGTATCAAGCAGTCCAATACATTTATAGTTGGAGTTCCAAAAGGAAGTCAAAAAGAATGGAGCAGAGAAAAATATAAGGGTTAAAAAATTCCAAAATTACCTAAGTAAGTTCAATGGGCAGATGCAAAAAAATCCAGGGAACCCCAAGCAGAATGAATGTAATCATACCACATGACATCATATCAAAATGCTTGAATCCAAAGATATAAAGAAAATCTTAAAAGCAGCCAAAGAAAAATCATATTATGTAAAGATGCATAATGGTACAAATACTGCTGACTTCTTAGCAGAAATCATGAAGGCCACAAGGCAATGGAATGACGTCTTTAAAATGATGAAAGGATAAGACTGACAATCAAAAATTCTGTACCCAGTAACATTATTCTAAAAATATAAATGCAAAATGAATATATTTTCAGATGAACAAAAACAGAGAGAAACTGTAGTCAGGATTTTTACTGTGCCAAGTATTCTAAAAGAAGCTCTTTTGGTTAACTAAACACCTAACTTCAAGGTGAGTGCAAAAGTGCAATTAAAGTATGTGCTAGATAGTGGAAAAGCAAATACCTGTAAATATAAAAAGCTCTCTCTGTCCTGCAGATAAGTACTGTCAGTGCTGGTAAAGAAAAGGAAAGAGCTTAAAGTCCCTCGTACTGTCCCTCGTATCTGTCCACCAGCCAGCTACAGTATGTAGGGTACGTTATGCCCATGGTTCCTGTGTCAAGTCCAGTCCCCAATGACATCCATGATTGAACTGAGGGTGGCATTGTCACATATCAGTGGGGTCCAAAATAAACTAGAAATGCTATTCTTTCTTTAGCTGCCAGAGGGATAGGCAAGTGGCCCAGCCCAATGCTTTAGAATCTAATATTAAGTGTTTATAACTTCCCTAAGCATTTAGGAGAGGGTCTTATACCAGCATAGCCATGGGTACAGTGTTGGAGTCTTAAGAGAATTCCTTTATAAGTCATCTACTCCGTAGCTGTTATCTCACAGAAAGAATTACACTAGTTATTTTAACAGGAAGAATTTAATATAAAAAATTATAACTCAACTAAAGAAATTATTAACTCGGTATCTCAAAACACAAAAAGCTACATTAAGAGACACACAGTGATACACAGAGATAGTAAATGCAGAAAGAGCTTAGGATAGAAGGAACAAAGAGAAAAGGGAAAATTAAGATTTACAAGTGTGGATGAGGGTCCCATGAACAGACTTGGGTCCCACAGACCCTCAGATCTCTGAAGGTAGGGGTGCCCACAGCTTCGCTGCATTTATCTTTCTGAAAAAGGTGCCATGCAGCTGGTTCTATAAGTGTTGTTAAAATTGGATTCAGCAGCTCCTGTACAAGTCAAGGAAGCCTGAGGTGACCCACCAAAAGCCCACAAGGAAGAGACTCCTGCCCTGCAGTCTGACCCTGGTTTCCCTTATTAACAAAACCTATTATGGAACCTGGTGGCAAAGCAGAAAAGAGGTGTCCAGGCTCCTGATCCCAGCTTTACCAATCTGAAGACTGAGTTTGGAGCCAAGAGATGATAGTTTAATATCTGACCCAGCTAGGCCATGGCAATTCCAGCAGTGACTACTGGGGTGGATTCCCCCAGCCAGGGAACTTGATGTGGGAACTGGAGAAAAGTCCTCCCTAGAACATTTGGGAGCAAACTTAATCAAAGGAAGACTGAGTCCAAGTAAGTGTGCCAGGACCACAAAGTGGGAAGCCAGACTTCATATTAGGACAAGAGGGACTGTGGAGCTAGTGTTGGGGCAGGAAACTGCAGAAGCCTGGTAAATTTGGGAGCACAGCAAGGTATGGAGAGTATATATGGTAATGAAACAGGAAGACCAGAAATTTGCAGAACCTAGTTGTCAAAAATTTCCCTGGGATGGCTGTACACCGATGGCAAAGTCAAAGGTATGGTTTGGATAGGGCGCTATGAATTGAGACAGAGAGCAATAGCACCGATTTGTCTATTTCTTAATCAGCCTTATTTTGTGTTTTACAGGGCAAGTATATATATATACTTATATAAATAAGTTCATGTGTGCACATGGGCATGCATGCAATGCATGCATACATGGATGTGTATCTCAGGGGATTGTTTCAGAAGAACACTGTAACACTGATTCATGGGCAATATGATATGTACTTATTATGGCCGGTGACAAGAATTGGGTCTTAATGGAGATGGTGATTGTTATTCATGATTTCCGAATGGTTAACTAGATCCAGAGGATTTGCATTAAACCAAGTCATTCCCCTTCCATGCTTGCTGGCCATGATCGATGGAAATGTCAAGTCCCATGAGATCTCTGAGCTTGCATTCTCTTTCTACTAAAAATGGGGCATTTTTTCCCCTACCATTTCTGCTCTGAGTCTCATTTCCACACACAGTGCCGGCAATACATCTATGGATTTGATCTTCAATTTCTGACTTCTTTTAAAGGGCATTGTCAGCCCACAACACAATTCCTAAAGCAGATATTGTTCTGGCACCCAGGAAAAAAAAAATAAGGATGGGAGAAAGCAGGTGACTCTAAATGTGAAATACAAGATTTCACAGAATCATGGATTTTCAAGCCAGAAAGCACTTTAGGGACTACTGAGTCCAGTGTTTACAAACCCTGTTTTAAACAGAAGAGCTCTTTACATTAGACATTGAAACTGGTGATTTCTTGAGTGAATAAATGAACAAACAAGACAAAATATGTGATATAGGGCTTTTCAAGTATGAGAAACTACAGGATCAAAGATATTAGAGTCATGATAATACAGAAGTCAAGGTTCAAGAGAAGAAGAGAGAAAGGTGAAGAATGAACTCATTCCCCTCATTTCAACTTAATCCTGCAGCTAATGGTGGAAGAGCCAGTGACACATTTCAAACAAATAAAATACACAATCACAATTGAGTTTTAAATATATTACATCAAGACTATATCAAAAGGGGGAGGGAAGAACTTCACAATAATCAAAATGAGAAGTGATAAAGTCTATATTAGAGTAGTGGAGCTGTGTAGCTAAGGAAACAAAGAACAAATTCAAGAGACATTTAGGAGATAGTTCTAAGTGACTGGTTGAGTAGAGTGGGGGGATACAGAGACATGGAAGAGTCTGGGATGACCCCCAGGTCTGTAGCTTATACTGCAGAACTAATGATGGTCTTCCCTAAACTCAGGAGCCCAGGGGAGCAAGGGTACAATTATAATGCTTGGTTTTAGACATGTTAAGTTAGGCTCAATATGGTAACACTGAAGCCAAAACTAAAAAATGAAAAAGCCAAGATAAAATACTAGTAAGCTTCTGGATGGGATGACAATCTAAGCACAATGAATGAAAGACAAGACAAAGTAGAGGTAGCACCAAGTGTGGCCACCTAAGTTTCAGATAAGTCCAGTATCAAAGGAAGCAGAGATTACTAAAAGGCATGGCCTAGAAGCAAGGAAACATCCCAGTAGGTTAGGACCAATTGCCACAGAATTGCCCTAGTAACCTGGGACTTTCTGCTTTTCACCCCCTTTCCGGAATCTTAAAGACCCAGTAGTCCATACCCAGCTTCTGAAAGAGGATATGATCAAAGCTCAGCTTTATTCCAATGCCTCTGTATTCCATTTCCAAGAGAGCACATAACTATTAAGCTGGAAAAGGATGTCTCCATCTCAAGGGAGATGGAGCTGTGTGGGTAGTGACTTTGGCGAGCAGTCCAACCTCAGAGGAGTGTGAATTACCGCCCGCACACACAGAGTGGCTCTCCTCGATTGCCTGCCAAGGAAGGGATGGTTCTCAACCAAATCAGTCTGTGGCTGCCAAAAGCTCTTGTGAGGGCCCAGTTTTCCAGCAGGAAACGTAACCTGAATTGGAAAACATGAGTGTAAGCTGGAAAACAAACAGCTCAAAATATCTGTGTCCTGAAATGAACTGTAATCCATTCTGTCTCCAGAGCTGAATCCACTTAGTCAAAGGAGCAGAGGGTTACAGGAGCCAGGAGAAGGGAGGGAGAGAGGAAGGAAAGACCAACTGATGAAAGGAAGGAAAGAAAGAAGGAAATTCAGAACAAAAGGAACATTGAGCCTCTGCTATATGCCAGGATCTGTGCTGGGAGGTCCACATTCATTTTCCTATCAAGTCTCTCTACAATGTCCATGATGCATGGAGAAAGTGGAGGTCCTGAGGTTAATTAACATACCCAAGATCACATAATTAGAATGCAGGAGAGCTGGAATTTGAACTCAGATTCAATGACTCCAAAATTAACATGCTTTCACTAGATTCTTTTGCACCCTAAAAGAGGGGGAAAGGAGGAAGTGTTATTAGAAAATGCTTTAGAGAAGGCTTCCTGAGATCCTATTAGATTTTAAAAAATTGAGGATTTAGAAGGGTCCAACATCAGAGAATTCCTAGTCCCTGAATTGGGCTTATATAGAGTAGCAGGAAAATTAATTGAAAGCCTACAGGACAACTATTCTTTCCTAGAAAAACTTCCCTTCACATGCCCCCCTTTTTTCTGATTTTCCCTGCTCTCTGAGGCTCCCCTTATCTGCATATGCACTTTCACATATGGTGCTTATACATGAAACTTTACAGGGTCAAAGGATTTAAGCAATTTATCAAGCCACCTGACTGTTAAATGACAGGACTGAGATTTAAACTTAGGTCTTCCAACTCTTCGTTCTAAGCATTTTTCACTGAATAATAGCTGTCTCTACAACATGTGCCTTCAACAAAGAGATGCAAGATAAACATTAACCATTAATTTGTCAATTCTAGCTGCTGGGATATTTGAGTGACCACTAATCCATCAGTAACTTCATAGAAACACTGATAAGGATAGGCCAGTGTCAATGAGGAAGTGATCATTAAAGTATGTAAAAATTATATAGTGATATGCAAATAAAAGCAATTATTATCATTTTAATAACAGATTACTTTTGCTTGGTGCCCAAAACTGTAGTTATTAGTTCAAAGATGGCTACTGGAAAATATTGCAAAGATAAAATATTCCGTTATCCATTTAAGACATTACTGCCTTGGGGCGCCTGGGTGGCTCAGTGGGTTAAAGCCTCTGCCTTCAGCTCAGGTCATGATCCCAGGTTCCTAGGATCGAGCCCCACATCGGGCTCTCTGCTCATCAGGGAGCCTGCTTCCTCCCTTCTCTCTCTCTGCCTGCCTCTCTGCCTACTTGTGATCTGTCTGTCAAATAAATAAATAAAAAATATTTAAAAAAAAAAAAGACATTGCTGCCTTTTCTGAAGCCTGTTTTAAATGTTAAATGAGTTGTCCAAAGTCACAAATCTAGAAGATAGTGAAGCAGAAATACAAACTCCAGGAACTGGTCTCCAGCAACTATAGTTAAAGTCACTTTGTAATCATTCAGTAAAATAGATGATATCATATATATGTCTCCACTGTATATATAAAGTAATAAGAAGTTATACTCCCCGTGTTAAGGACCCACACCAGTAAGCAGTGAAGCTGAGATTTGCATTCAGGTTGTTTGACCCCAGATTTGGTGGAATTAACCATGATCCTATAGCTGATGCCTAACATGATAAACAGAAGACAGACAGATATAGGACCAGTTTCTCTTTGTAATTCATAAAACAGTAGAGGATTGCAAGGTGTTAACATCATTGCCTAAAATGGTTATCAACTATCTGTTCCTGAAACCTACCCCTCTTGCCCATTTCCACTCACAACACCTTAATTCAGAGCCTTTATGCCTCCTCTCGACATCATCTTATGTCCTTCCCTTCTTCAACCCATTTCCCACATTGCCACAGGAGTACTCTTTCAGAAGCATGGAATTGGAGAAGATATTTCACAAATGACACTACAGACAAAGGGCTGATATATAAGATCTATAAAGAACTCCTCAAACTCAACATTCAAAAAACAGATAATCACATCAAAAAATGGGCAGAAGACATGAATAGACACTTCCCCAAAGAAGACATACAAATGGCTAACAGACACATGAAAAAATGTTCATCATCATTAGCCATCAGGGAAATTCAAATCAAAACCACATTGAGATACCACCTTACACCAGTTAGAATGGCCAAAATTAGCAAGACAGGAAACAAGTGTTGGAGAGGATGTGGAAAAAAGGGGAACCCTCTTTAACTGTTAGTGGGAATGCAAGTTGGTGCAGCCACTTTGGAAAACAGTGTGGAGATTCCTTAAGAAATTAAAAATAGAGCTACCCTATAACACTGCAATTACACTACTGGGTATTTACCCCAAAGATACAGATGTAGTGAAAAGAAGAACCATCTGTACCCCAATGTTCATAGCAGCAATGACCACAGTCGCCAAACTGTGGAAAGAGCCAAGATGCCCTTCAATGGACAAATGGATAAAGAAGATATGGTCCATATATACAATGGAATATTACTTAGCCATCAGAAAGGATGAACACCAACTTTTGTATCAACATGGACGGGACTGGAAGAGATTATGCTGAGTGAAATAAGTCAAGCAGAGAGAGTCAATTATCATATGGTTTCACTTGCTTGTGGGGCATAAGGAATAACATGGAGGACATTGAGAGAAGGAGAGGAGAAGGGAGTTGGGGGAAATCGGAGGGGGAGACAAACCATGAGAGACTGTGGACTCTCAGAAACAAACCAAGGGTTTTGGAAGGGAGGGGTGGGGGGTTGGGTGAGCCTGATGGTGGGAATTAAGGAGGGCATGTATTGCATGGAGCACTGGGTGTGATGCATAAACCATGAATCCTGGAACACTGAAAAAATAAAATAAAGTTTAAAAAAAAAGAAACATGGATCTAATCATGTCACTCCCCAACTTGAAAACTCTCACTAGCTCCCTATTTTTTTTAGGATACTTCCCATGGATTCTAGAGCTATGTTCCCAGCCTCCACTCTGCCACGTGACAACCTCTTGGATCTTGTCCCATGCTGCTTCTTCATCACCCCTCACAACTTCTGTTCCTGCCCCACAGGACCACATCCAGTTCTGAGATCATGCAAGGCTCTTTCTTGCCTCTCTATCTATGCTCATAATGTTTTCTCTGGCTGGGACACTTGCTCTCCCCTTATGTATATCTGGCAAACTTCTAGCCAAGATACCCCCTCTTTAAGATCCTCTCCTTTTCAAACCTTCAGAGTTCCAGTTCTTCCTTGGGCTGCCTTGGTCCTAATCATATACCTCTGTCATTTTGCTTGGTACATATGTCTTCACAACCAAACTGGGGCTACCCAAGACAGAGATCCTGTCTTAATCATCTTTGGGTTCTCAGAGCCTAGCATAAGGGTTCAGTAAATGCTTGTCAAAACCAATTGAACTGACATCTCTGTTTCTTCCTTACTAGGCCTCAATCAAGATAATAAACTGGCCCTCAGGTAGAGAATATGTTTTCCTTTACTGCTTGCCTCCCTGCTTCCCTTTTTTTCTCTCCGTCTCCTCTCCTCCCCTCCTATGCACTCTGAAGAGATGAGAAAGCAAGAGCCTGAGTGAAAAAGCACACTCGAAAGCCCTAGCCAAATGCCAGTTTGTATTATTTCTTCCATGTCCGTAAGAGAGAGACAGAGAAGTGGAGAGAGGGGAGAGGGTGGAGGGCATGCAGCTGGCTGTGGAGAGAAGTGTCCCCACCGGGCAAGATCTCACACTGTGTTTAATGGCAAGTCTACTTTGGGGACGACGGAGATGGGGAGCAATAGACTGACTGCTGTGTATACCAATTTCAAATTGCTAGCTATACCCTTAGCTAACACTAGTGTTTCATGTTGCAAATCCAGTGTTGCCCCCTGAAATAGTCAGCAAGTACACCTCTGCCAGAGATGGAGCAATTTGTTATTGGCTGGAGTGAGAAGCTAACATAGTTACCTCAGAGATGCTTTTATTCAGATGTGCAGCCTTCCATAGATTAACCATGCCTGTCCCGTCTCCTTGGTGACACACACTGTGAACAGTAGCTCCCTGACCAGTGCTATGGCATTTTTGAAGGCAGTCCCCATCTGCTATCCAATTTCTGATTTTGTAATTTCAGCTGTTGCATGGTGATGGCAAAGGAGGGTATTTTGGACAAGTATGGGATTCAGAGAGAGTTGAAAGAGCGGTCTCAGTCTCTGGTCTTACCTTCTGTCCATCCTCTAGTGGGTTTTGCTTAAACTCCAAACTGAATGTATCACCCCTGTTTAAATTACCTCGGTGATTCCTATTGTACTCAAGATGAAGTTCAAGCTTCTTAGACTGGCATGTGTGTCTATGTGTAGTCTGGCCTCTGTTACTTGTCCACTCTTGTTTCTGACTTTTGGATCCTATAAACATCAAACTATTTGTCAGTTTCTGCATGTAATGTTTTTGTATCCATGCCTTTGCTCAAGCAGTTCCTTTTGCCTGGAGGACCCTTCCTACACCCCTCACCTCTCACCCACTTTGCTTAGCAAACTTCTACTTCTCATTAAAAGGTTTAGCTAAAGCATCAATTTCTCCAGCTTCTTCTAGCCCCCTGCATTAATTACTTCTTTCAGACTCCCCTAATCTTTTTACATTTCTTCCACATGCTTTACAGTGATCTGGGAAACCAGTATAGTGGTTAAGAGTAGAGAAGTACCAAGGGGAGTAGTAGGAGTGGTCTGCCCTAGGTACAGGCAATAAAGGGTATATTGTATGTGGAGGATGTAAAATCAGTTAAACAGAGAGAGAGAGAGAGAGAGGAAAAGTTTTATGCAGTTGCAATTCTAAACAATCTCAGTGATAAAATACTTAAGTTCCACCAGGGGAGTCTGTTCCCACCTCTACCTTGGTTAATAATGCAGGGTCAGGAAAGAAACACTTAGCTCCATTATTTAACAACACACACAACCTTGGGCATATTACTTATCTTACTGTTCCTTAGTTCTCTCCTCTGTAAAATGGGGACAAAAAAAAGCATCTGCCTAGTTAGTTTTACTGCATGAGACAATGAAGGTAAACACCAGAAGAATAACTAGGACTAAGTAATCATTCCATAAATATTAACTACTATTTGCTGATGAGTCTGTATTCTTCCCTTGGGTTAAAGCTCTCTCACTAGCTTAAAGCTCTTTGAGAATCTCTCTTGCTCACTGTTATATACACTCTGCCTAGCATAATAAGCATTTGTTGAATGAGTAAATTAATCTTATTCATCCCTGTGAGACACTGCAGGGTTTGTGCCCTGGAAATAGGTGCTCAGTCAATGTTTCTTGGATGAATTGATAGTTGAATCAAAGAAGAGCCCATAAGAGAAGAAGAAACTTGCAAAGAAGCTTGAAATGGCCTCAAAGAGACACAGAAATAGGAATAAAAAGAGTAGACAAAGTCAACAGTGAGAGTGAAGGAGAGATCCAAAGGAAAGATCATGGGCTCCAGGAAAATGGGAGCAGTGAAAGGGTGCTCATAGTCTCAGCCCTACATTAAGATCAGAAACCTGGCTCTGAAGAGGGAAATGGGGATCTGTCAGTTTCTTATTCCAGCTACTGTCTTAGTACTTTTGTTTTTTCATTTGGTCAGCAAAGCTCACTACCATAATTCTTTGCATCTAGTTCTTGAAAGATCTGTGACTAAAATATGCTCAGTATGTGGATCACTCTCAGATTTTCCAGGGTGGGACACCTACTAACCCCAAATCTAAATTGGAGCAGTTACTGAAGAGATAAAGATAATGCTTTCAAGTAACTCTAGCAACACTTAGAATTTTCTTCCAAAATATCACCTTATTAATTCTTAGCTTTAATAAGTAGGAAGAATGGCCAAATCGGGGAAAACTTTGCTAGATCATATATCACCATCAGGATTCCAAAAGACCTTAACAGACTGAATTCAAACCAACAAAATAAGATCCAATGTAAAAAAAAAAAAAAAAAAAAAAAAAAAGTCCAAAGCTTGTTTGACATTTATATTAAACAGAAAAAAAAGCCGGTATAAGCACCTATAGTTCCAACTGTGATCCTGATGTTTCCACCCAGTGACCCAAATTCTGTCCCTTGGAGGCCAAGAGGAGTAATTTACTGTGTATATATATCACAGCCCACCAGCAAACTGGTGGCAGCTGTCACATGCTGCCAACCCAAACCCCTAAGGCTTATCTTTTCCAGAAATAAATATCCCCAGTTCCTTCAGTTATCCTCATGGAACAGAGTTTTCTATCTCCTCTTACAATTTAAATCAGGGGGAAAAAGTAGCTTCTGAAATGTATGGACTGACTTAAGCAATTCCAGTATCATTCAAATGCTCCATAGCTAAACTATGATGAATCATATAAAATATTTTATCTGGCCATCCATTCAATTAAATACTTTCCTCCACAGTAATTTTGTTGGAACCTCACCTGCTAATAAGAGGTCACTATCTTCCAAAGCACTTGTTGGAAAGAATGGACAGATGAGGTTCCTCTGCTACTACAGGGAAACCCAAGATAACATTGGCTTTAACAATCTAGTAGTTCATTCTTCTGAGTAGATGGGCCAAGTCTGATAGGGTAACTCTACAATCATTAGGAACCCTGGTACTATTTTTCTCTCATTCTGCTGTCTTCAATATGCAGCTTCCATCTTATGGTTCGAGGTAGCTTTTTCAGTTCCTATTGTCATATGAGTTTACATTCCCACTAGCAAAAAGGAGAAAGGAGGACAGGGGGATGCACACCCCTTCCTTTTGAGGGTACAACCAGAAGCTGCAATCATAATTCCTGCTCAATTCCAGCTGACCAGAACTCAGTTACATTCCATTCATGGCTAAAAGGAAGTCTTTATTCTAGACATCATAGACATATTTAAAGAAAAAAAAAAAGAAAGATTCTACTACAATGAAAATAAGAGACAATATTGGAGGACAACTGGCAGGTTCTGCCATACATGGCTTAAAACTCTTCCTCATATTTAGGTAAAATTTTCTCTGTTGTTTTTGCAACTGAAAATGATTTATTCTCTGGAGATAAAATAGACAAACTTCTTCTCTTCAAAAAGTTAAATACAACTGTCATGTAGCTTCCTTTTCCTTACTAAATCCTTATTTTAAATAAAGGACCTTTTCTCTTTGCTGAGAAAAGCAACCCTCCATTTTTTTTGCTTCTTCTGTAATGTGGTTTCTGCATACATCTGCGTCCTCGTCACATTCTTCTTGCCTCTGTTATGCCAGTGTTTCTCTCATAGAGTTCTTGTTCTATACCTCTAAGATGACACTTAGGAATTACATTCCACAAATATGTATTTATTACTGATATTTTCCCTAAACAATGCTAGGTATTGGCAATAACTCAAAGACGCCATGACTTTCAACTTCAAGGAGTTTGTAGGTCTAGTGCCACATCAGACAACTGATTCATAATGACCTTATAGTCAACTCAATCCTCCTGGGTATTTCTCACAAGAACAACAATGAAGTAATGCTTGCATCATTCTGAACTTAGATAATTGACTTTTTCACTTAATTGAGGGATATGATGTCCAGCTATGTTGTACCTTACCTTAGTTCAGCCCATTACTCCATCAGTTGAATTTGGATTGTGTCCTGGGATAATATGCAACCACTCCCACTTTAATGGGTTTTGAAAGTTTTCCTTTGATAGACATATTTAGAGAAATCACTGATATGGATAATTGTAGGAACCCAGGTAGGATTCCAAGTATGATATCCATTGCTTAGAAGAGGGTAGAAAAAGAAACCATGATTTAAAAAAAAAAATAGGATTTTTTTTCCTTTGCATTCTTTTTTCCTTAAGATTTTATTTATTTATCTGAGAGAGAGAGAGAGAGAACACAAGTAGGCAGAGCAGCAGGCAGAGGGAGAGGGAGAAGCAGGCTCTCTGATGAGCAGGGAGCCCAATGCAGGGCTCGATCCCAGGACCTGTGATCAGGGCCTGAGCTGAAGGCAGCCACTTAACCAACTGAGCCATGCAGGCACCCCCTTTTGCCTTCTTTTTTCTTCTGTTAAATATGGTGTAAAATTATCCTGATGGTAGTAATAGCTGTGCAGGTAATTAGCTAATTCCAGATGAATGCAGCCCAGAAGATTCCAAAGCCTGGTGGCAAATTGGTGCTAGTGGTACTCCATATTAATAGCTGGGAATACTGGTTTAACTCTAGGAATTATGTGAACTCATCCTGTTTTGTGAGTTTGATCCTCATCAACAGAGGATTCTCCCATGCTTCATTCTCCTCTTCTGAAAAGAGATGCAAATAAATGCAATCCATAGTTTAAGAAGTTTTCAGTTTCTCTAGTATGTGTGTGTGTGTATGTGTGTGTGTGTGTGTGTGTGTATGTATGTGTATGTGTGTGTGTGTGTGTGTGTGTGTGTGTATATATATATATATATATATATATATATATATATATATATCCATGCTTCTCCTGTTCTTGGATCATGAATGAGGAACCAAACAGAAGTTGAAAAGTTCTTATCACAAGAGCTTAATGTCAGTCAAGGGTCTACCTCTTTTCACCTGGACTCTCAGGCTTGCAGAGTGGAAGCCAGTGTCCTGTTCCATTGCCTCCACTTCTCTGTGTTATCATAATCATTCCCTGCCCATGTCATCTGTGTGAGATGGAAGATAGTAATTAAACACAATCCCTCAGACACATCCCAGAATAATTTAATAGCACTATGTAGAAGAAGGATGGCAGCCATGATTTCAGCAATGGAGGAAATCCTTTATGAGTTTATATCCCTCTCTGTAAATTGGTGAATCCCCTACCTGAAGAAAAAAAAAAGTAGAAAAAAAAATATATCCTTCCATCATTCCCCATAGGGAAAAGGCAGGACATAGGAGGAGGATTAAGTGTGAGGAGAGAGGGGGAGGGAGACAGAAAGGGGAGAGAAGGGGGAGAGAGCAAGGGGAAGAGAAAGAGATTGATTCACAGACGAGGCAAGTGAAGAAATAATCCATTCCCTTGCTAATGAGAGAATGGGAAAGGCACTTGGCAGAGAGCATTCAGGGAAAGTGCATCCTTTCACTGCAGCTAATAAAAGCTCTACATTTTAGGTGACCTTTGAGCAGTAACAGACAGAGAGAGTGAAAAGTTCCTGCAAATAGAAATAAATGCCTCATAGAAGGAAGTGACATCCTACTTGGGGCATCCACAGCTGAGGTCACACAGTGTCCTTGACAGTGGACTACAGTCAACCTCACGTCCCTTGGGGCTTACACCCAGTGGAACCAGGATAACTCATTCATGTTGAATACCTACTATGTACCAAACACTGTGCAATAAAATCGTCAATCCATCCTGGACCACAGCAGTGACAATTCTCTTTGCAAGCTGCATTGATAGATGCCAACCAACAAAGCAACTGAGATGGATTCCCAAGGAAGACAGACACTTAAAGAACACTGCTTTGTCAGGGCATGTTTGGGCAGGCTGCCTGCCAGTTATATTCACATAACACTGTTGCTTACTTTTTTTTTTTAACTCCATGTAGAATATTCACACAGTGTCTATGAGAAAAGAAACAAAAATTAGAGAACAACATTTACGTATAGTATAGAATTACATCTCCATGACTTGAGGTTTCTGGTAGCAACAAAGTTGTGCAGAAGAAAATGAAACTGATCCGCAGTGATGAGACCATCTGACACTTTACCAATTATTAAATGAGATACATTCTGCGAAACTCTAGCATGTTGCTTGGAAATAAGTAATTACTCAAGATATTATAGCTATTGGTATTATATTATTTCTGTTGATTATTGTTCCATATGATTTCTGAGGTCATTGTATATCCACGATCCTAAAATTATCCCAGTTTTATAGGGGTTCATTTCCAAGGGATGAACTGGGGAAAATGATGGAAGAGAATCTTCTGTGGGTATACAGAGGTATATACAAAAGGTACATAGAAAAAAATGCCTGGAAAAGTATAGCCTACACCCTTACAACAAATACGCAGGAAAGTCAGCAGTCTTTTACATCTAAGTTCAGACTAATAAAGTAAGATATTAACATGCCTGGGCTGGGATCATGTCACACATGAAAGGAGGTGAACTGTGGACTCCAGAGTGACCTAGGGTTTGGGGGCTTGTACCAAGAAAGGGGAGAGAAGACCAATCTGTGTACATAGATGGAAGAACTGTCCCAGCTTTAAATTCATTATATGCTTCAAGCCTAGCTACCCTAAAGGCAGCTTAGTTGCAGACAACAAAAGCCATTATATCTGGCTTAAGCAGAAAGATCTATATTAGAGAGCAGTAAATAGCTCACAGAATTTATTGGATAGCCAGGGCAATAAAACTGAATGCTACCCACCTTGGAATTATATTGCCAGGAGAAATGTCCAACCACACTATTGAAGTTCTGCTGCAAAAACTGGATTGCTGTTGCCAAAAGGGACCAGAAAGTAGAATTTCCAGCCCAGACACCCTATGAGAAACAAATGCTTCTACAGTAAGTTTTTGTCTCATACATGTTTTCTCCAAATCTCCTATAATTGTGTCAGCTTAGTAGAATCTAGGTAACCTATAAAAATCTTAACTGCATGCTAATGTCAGAATTTAGCTTTGCCTTTCCAGTCTCTAGAGTACAGAAAAGTATGAGAGAAAGGCATTGGAAATAGATGATGAGTACACTAATCTGTAGCATCTCCCACATTAACATCAGATTTGGAAACTGATTTGCTTTTTAAGGCATCTGGTTAGTAAATCTGGAAATCCCTCTTCAAGCCAAATGGCCTAGAGCTGCCTCCAAGATTTGGAATGGCCTCAGAAAACCAGTGTTACCATGACTTGATGGACAGAGACTGAGAAATGCAGAGAAAAGCAAAGAAACTTGTCATTTTACCAGATTCAGCAATGCTTAGCAGAGGCCCTACTGGGTATTTTCAATATTGAAAACTGTTCATGTGCCTTGTCTTTTTACTAATGGTAATCTCAGGTTGGAGACATGGATATAGATCAAAGTATCTCAAAATAAGTCCTGCACAATACCCTCATCAAATCACATGGGACATTTGTTAATATAAAGATTACTGGGCTCCATCCCAAACTCTGAAACAGAATCTCTGCATTAGTGGAAACTACAAAGTTGTGGAAGCACTTATCCATATTTTGACAGAGGTTCCCATGCTCATGGAGTCTAGACTCAGAGTATAGTGAAAAATCCCAGTAATTCCTATAGAAGATTACCTCCAACAGCTTATTATGTGGGTCTAAAAGTTGTGAAGTAAAAATATGTTGGAAACTACTTCATGGCCTCGTGAACCTGAGGGTCACAACACAGCTGAGATTGAAAATATATTGAGACTGAATCCAAAACACATAATGTTTTAAAGCTCTTATTAGCATCATATCTTAGATATCAAAAATATATAAGTGAAAACTGAATTCATACTAATCCAAATGTGTGCAAAATACCTAACTCAATTTCAGGAATAAGGTCATGGGTTTAGAACGCTGTGTATAGGTATCTCCAAGGAGATGGCATTAAAACATTTATACTTGGTGTACCCTGTATTTATATGCAAACTAGCCTGTATGCTATTTTCCTGTGGACATTTTTAACACTACAAAAAAAAAATGTGAAGACCAACTTCCAGCACATGGAAGTATTTTCACATGGCCAATTGTATGGTAACTAGAGAAAACAAGACAGACTTGTAAATCCTGCTAATTTAAATGTGCCTTTTTCTTACACCATACACAAAGATAGACTCAAAATGGATGAAAGATCTCAGTGTGAGACAGGAATCCATCAAAATCCTAGAGGAGAACACAGACAGAAACCTTTTCGATCTTGGCCACAGCAACTTCTTACTAGACAGGTCTCCAAAGGCAAGTGAAACAAAAACAAAAATCAACTATTGGGACTTCATCAAGATAAAAAGCTTCTGCACAGCAAAGGAAATAACAAAACTAAGAGGCAACCTACGGAATGGAGGAAGATATTTTCAAATGACTTATCAGATAAAGGGCTAGTATCCAAGATCCATAAAGAACTTATCAAACTCAACAACCAAAAAACAAATAATCCAGTCAAGAAACGGGCAGAAGACATGAACAGACATTTCTCCAAAGAAGACATACAAATGGCTAACAGACACATGAAAAAATATTCCATATCACTTGACATAAGGAAAATAAAATCAAAACTACAGTGAAATCCCACCTCACAGCAGTCAGAATGGATAAAATTAACAAGTTAGGATATAACAAATGTTAGTGAGGATGCAGAGAAAGGGGAACCTGTTGCTGGAAATGCAAGCTGGTTCAGCCACTCTGGAAAATAGTAGAAAGGTTCCTCAAGAAGTTAAAAATAGAGCTACCCTAACCCAGCAATTGCACTACCAGCTATTTACCCCAAAGATACAAATGTAGTGACCCAAAGGGGCACCTGCACCCCAATGTTCATAGCAGCAATGTCCCCAGTAGCCAAACTATGGAAAGAGCCATGATGTCCACTGACAGATGAAGATGTGGCGCATATATATATATATATATATATATATATATATACATACATATATACATACACCCCCCCCACACACACACATATACACCACATCCACAGAGAGAGAGAGTGGAATATTACTCAGCCTTCAGAAAGGATAAATACTTAACCCTTTACATCAATGTGGACGGAACTGGGAAGTATTATGCTGACCGAAATAAGCCAATCAGAGAAAGACAATTACCATATGGTTTCAATAATATGTGGAATATAAGAAACAGCACAGAGGATAATAGGAGAAAGGAGGGAAAATTGAATGGGAAATGATCAGTGAGGGAGAAAAACCATGAGAGGCTGTTAACCACAAGAAACAAACTGAGGGTTGTTGGAGGGGAGGTGGGTAGGGAGATGGGGTAATTGGGTGATGGGCATTTAGGAGGGCATGTGATATGATGAACACTGGGTATTATATGCAACTGATGAAATTACTGAACTCTACATCTGAAACTAATGATGTACTTTATGTTGGCCAATTGAATCTAAGTTTTAAAAAATTCCATTAGGAGACCTAAATCCCTCTGTATGCAACAAAAATCAGCCAACAATTAATGAAAACCTACTGTATGTCAAAGTCTCTCCAGGTGCTTTCTCATACGTAATTCATTTAATTCTTAGAACAATCCTATGAGTTAAGTAATTTTAATTCTGCTTCACAGTTGAGAAAACTGAAGTACCAAGAGATTGATTAGAAAATGTGCCATGAGAATTCGAGAGATAAGTGACACCATAAGACGAAACAACATTAGAATAATTGGGATTCCAGAAGAAGAGGAAACAGAGAGGGGAGCAGAAGGTATATTGGAGAGAATTATTGGAGAGAATTTCCCCAATATGGCAAAGGGAAGAAGCATCAAAATCCAGGAGGTTCAGAGAACCCCCCTCAAGATAATAAGAATAGGTCCACACCCCGTCACCTAATAGTAAAATTGACAAGTCTTAGTGACAAAGAAAAGATCCTGAAAGCAGCCAGGGAAAAGAAGTCTGTAACGTACAATGGTAAAAATATTAGATTGGCAGCAGACTTATCCACAGAGACCTGGCAGGCCAGAACGAGCTGGCATGATATATTCAGAGTACTAAACGAGAAAAACATGCAGCCAAGAATACTATATCCAGCTAGGCTATCATTGAAAATAGAAGGAGAGATTAAAAGCTTCCAGGACAAACAAAAACTGAAAGAATTTGCAAATACCAAACCAGCTCTACAGGAAATATTGAAAGGGGTCCTCTAAGCAAAGAGAGACCCTAAAAGTAGTAGATCAGAAAGAAACAGAGACAATATACAATAACAGTCACCTTACAGGCAATACAATGGCACTAAATTCATATCTCTCCATACTTACCCTGAATGTTAATGGGCTAAATGCCCCAATCAAAAGACACAGGGTATCAGAATGGATACAAAAACAAAACCCATCTATATGTTGCCTACAAGAAACTCATCTTAAACCCGAAGACACCTCCAGGTTTAAAGTGAGGGGGTGGAAAAGAATTTACCATGCTAATGGACATCAGAAGAAAGCAGGAGTGGCAATCCTTATAGCAGATCAATTAGATTTTAAGCCAAAGACTATAATAAGAGATGAGGAAGGACACTATATCATACTCAAAGGAACTGTCCAACAAGAAGATCTAACAATTTTAAATATCTATGCCCCTAACATGGGAGCAGCCAACTATATAAACCAATTAATAACAAAATCAAAGAAACACATCGACAAGAATACAATAATAGTAGGGGATTTTAACACTCCCCTCACTGAAATGGACAGATCATCCAAGCAAAAGATCAACAAGGAAATCAAGGCCTTAAATGACACACTGGACCAGATGGACATCACAGATATATTCAGAACATTTCATCCCAAAGCAACAGAATACACATTCTTCTCTAGTGCACATGGAACATTCTCCAGAATAGATCACATTCTTGGTCCTAGAACAAGTCTCAACCGGTATCAAAAGATTGGGATCATTCCCTGCATATTTTCAGACCACAATGCTCTAAAGCTAGAACTCAATAACAAGAGGAAATTTGGAAAGAACCCAAATACATGGAGACTAAACAGCATCCTTCTAAAGAATGAATGGGTCAACCAGGAAATTAAAGAAGAATTGAAAAAATTTATGGAAACAAATGATAATGAAAACACAACGGTTCAAAATCTGTGGGACACAACAAAGGCAGTCCTGAGAGGAAAAATATATAGCGGTACAAGCCTTTCTCAAGAAACAAGAAAGGTCTCAATTACACAACCTAACCCTACACCTAAAGGAGCTGGAGAAAGAAAAAGAAAGAAACCCTAAACCCAGCAGGAGAAGAGAAATCATAAAGATCAGAGCAGAAATCAATGAAATAGAAACCAAAAAAACAATAGAACAAATCAACGAAACTAGGAGCTGGTTCTTTGAAAGAATTAATAAGATTGATAAACCCCTGGACAGTCTTATCAAAAAGAAAAGAGAGAGGACCCAAATAAATAAAATCATGATTGAAAGAGGAGAGATCACAACGAACACCAAAGAAATACAGACAATTATAAGAACATACTATGAGCAACTCTACACCAACAAATTTGACAATCTGGAAGAAATGGATGCATTCCTAGAGACATATAAACTACCACAACTGAACCAGGAAGAAATAGAAAGCCTCAACAGACCCATAAGCAGTAAGGAGATTGAAACAGTCATCAAAAATCTCCAAACAAACAAAAGCCCAGGGCCAGATGGCTTCCCGGGGGAATTCTACCAAACATTTAAAGAAGAACTAATTCCTATTCTCCTGAAACTGTTCCAAAAAATAGAAATGGAAGGAAAACTTCCAAACTCATTTTATGAGGCCAGCATCACCTTGACCCCAAAACCAGACAAGGATCACATCAAAAAAGAGAACTACAGACCAATGTCCTTGAGGAACACAGATGCAAAAATTCTCACCAAAATACTAGCCAATAGGATTCAACAGTACATTAAAAGGATTATTCACCACGACCAAGTGGGATTTATTCCAAGGCTGCAAGGTTGGTTCAACATCCGCAAATCAATCAGTGTGATACAACACATTAATAAAAGAAAGAACAAGAACCATATGATACTCTCCATAGATGCTGAAAAAGCATTTGACAAAGTACAGCATCCCTTCCTGATCAAAACTCTTCAAAGTGTAGGGATAGAGGGCATATACCTCAATATTATCAAAGCCATCTATGAAAAACCCACCGCAAATATCATTCTCAATGGAGAAAAACTGAAAGCTTTTCCGCTAAGGTCAGGAACACGGCAGGGATGTCCGTTATCACCATTGCTATTCAACATAGTACTAGAAGTCCTAGCCTCAGCAATCAGACAACAAAAGGAAATTAAAGGCATCCAAATCGGCAAAGAAGAAGTCAAACTATCACTCTTTGCAGATGATATGATACTATATGTGGAAAACCCAAAAGACTCCACTCCAAAACTGCTAGAACTTGTACAGGAATTCAGTAAAGTGTCAGGATATAAAGTCAATGCACAGAAATCAGTTGCATTTCTCTACACCAACAACAAGACAGAAGAAAGAGAAATTAAGGAGTCCATCCCATTTACAATTGCACCCAAAACTATAAGATACCTAGGAATAAACCTAACCAAAGAGACTAAGAATCTATACACAGAAAACTATAAAGTACTCATGAAAGGAACTGAGGAAGACACAAAGAAATGGAAAAATGTTCCATGCTCCTGGATTGGAAGAATAAATATTGTGAAAATGTCTATGCTACCTAAAGCAATCTACACATTTAATGCAATTCCTATCAAAGTACCATCCATTTTTTTCAAAGAAATGGAACAAATAATCCTAAAATTTATATGGAACCAGAAAAGACCTCGAATAGCCAAAGGAATATTGAAAAAGAAAGCCAAAGTCGGTGGCATCACAATTCTGGACTTCAAGCTCTATTACAAAGCTGTCATCATCAAGACAGCATGGTACTGGCACAAAAACAGACACATAGATCCATGGAACAGAATAGAGAGCCCAGAAATAGACCCTCAACTCTATGGTCAACTCATCTTCGACAAAGCAGGAAAGAATGTCCAATGGAAAAAAGACAGCCTCTTCAATAAATGGTGTTGGGAAAATTGGACAGCCACATGCAGAAAAATGAAATTGGATCATCTCCTTACACCACACACGAAAATAGACTCAAAATGGATGAAGGATCTCAATGTGAGAAAGGAATCCATCAAAATCCTTGAGGAGAATACAGGCAGCAACCTCTTCGACGTCAGCCGCAGCAACATCTTCCTAGGAACATCACCAAAGGCAAGGGAAGCAAGGGCAAAAATGAACTATTGGGATTTTATCAAGATCAAAAGCTTTTGCACAGCAAAGGAAACAGTGAACAAAACCAAAAGACAACTGACAGAATGGGAGAAGATATTTGCAAACGACATATCAGATAAAGGGCTAGTGTCCAAAATCTATAAAGAACTTAGCAAACTCAACACTCAAAGAACAAATAATCCAATCAAGAAATGGGCAGAGGACATGAACAGACATTTCTGCAAAGACGACATCCAGATGGCCAACAGACACATGAAAAAGTGCTCCACATCACTCGGCATCAGGGAAATACAAATCAAAACCACCATGAGATATCACCTCACACCAGTCAGAATGGCTAAAATTAACAAGTCAGGAAATGACAGATGCTGGCGAGGATGCGGAGAAAGGGGAACCCTCCTACACTGTTGGTGGGAATGCAAGCTGGTGCAACCACTCTGGAAAACAGCATGGAGGTTCCTCAAAATGTTGAAAATAGAAATACCCTATGACCCTGCAATTGCACTGCTGGGTATTTACCCTAAAGATACAAACGTAGTGATCCAAAGGGGCACGTGCACCCGAATGTTTATAGCAGCAATGTCTACAATAGCCAAACTATGGAAAGAACCTAGATGTCCATCAACAGACGAATGGATAAAGAAGATGTGGTATATATACACAATGGAATACTATGCAGCCATCAAAAGAAATGAAATCTTGCCATTTGCGACGACATGGATGGAACTAGAGGGTATCATGCTTAGCGAAATAAGTCAATCGGAGAGAGACAACTATCCTATGATCTCCCTGATATGAGGGATAGGAGATGCAACATGGGGGGTTAAGGGGGTAGGAGAAGAGTAAATGAAACAAGATGGGATTGGGAGGGAGACAAACCATAAGTGACTCTTAATCTCACAAAACAAACTGAGGGTTGATGGGGGGAGGGGGGTTGGGAGAGGGGGGTGGGGTTATGGATATTGGGGAGGGTATATGCTATGGTGAGTGCTGTGAAGTGTGTAAACCTGGTGATTCACAGACCTGTACCCCTGGGGATAAAAATATATGTTTATAAAAAATAAAATTAATAAAAATTATAAAAAAAAAAAGAAAGAAAATGTGCCATGGAGCAAAGAAGTAAAGCCAGGACTTTCTGA
Source organism: Lutra lutra (assembly GCF_902655055.1). Lineage (NCBI taxonomy): Eukaryota > Metazoa > Chordata > Mammalia > Carnivora > Mustelidae > Lutra > Lutra lutra. Next base: position 69,460,183 of record NC_062290.1, on the reverse strand, counting down.
GAGCAAATCCAGTACTCCTTCCACTCTGTCAATCTTCTTAAATAATACTTACTTAGTATTACTTATTTATTTAATATGTTTAAATATTTTAAAATTTAAATATTTAAATTTTAAAATATTTTAAAAATATGTAAATACTTTAAATTTATATTTTATATTTATATTTTAAAATTCAAAATATTTTAAATATTTTAAAAATTAAATAAACATTTTATTTATTTAATACTAAGTAAGTATTATTTAATAATTAATACCAACAGCCCACTATTTCTTATAGAAAAATACATTTTTACTAAGAACATTATCTCATTTGATTCTAGTAACACCACTCAAGGCCTGGCAGAGAATGATGTTATTATTTCACAATGCAAACAGAAACCCTGGGAGATTCAGTAACTCTTCATAGGTCGCAAAGCTTATAGCTGCAGAGCCAGAATTTGAGCCCTATTCTTCTGAATCCAAATATGTTTTCTATTTACTTTCTCAGAGTTCAGGAAAAGGGAATTAGTATTACTTTGTAACTAGCTTATCATCTGCTAGGCATTTCATGTACATGAGTTCTAATCCTCACCACAAGCCTGAAGACTAGGAAGTAGACCCATTTTATAGATGTATAAACAATGGCTTAAAAGAGGTTGAAGTTAATCAGTGTCAGAACTGACTCTAACCTAAAAGTATGAGACAATGATATAACTGCACATTAAACACACACACAATGTCATTCTAAGTGGCTAAGTGGGGGAAGACTGATAAAGTACACACAGCTCTTAACAGAACTTTGTATTTGTAAACTCCTGGTTTAGATTACAAAAATGTTCTATATCACCATCCTTAAGTATCAACATAGAACAAGCAAATGTAGTAAAAAATCTCTCCACAGAGTCAAAATTGTACCTGAAGGAAGAAGAAGAAACTGGTTGGCTCATTCTAAAGGCACGTGGCCATCCCTATGAATGTCTACTGCCAGGATAACTTCAAATAACTATGTCCTACATGCCATTTGCCCAGAGTCATTCTTAGAAGCAATATCTTTGAGGATCAAGTTATGAACAGACATGTAGAGTCAATGAGGCCCTGCGCTCAGAACTACTTGCAAATGGATAGAAAATTGGGTAAGTAGAAGAACGTGTATACTGAATAAGAACAGCATGTGAGCCAATACTTTCACAGTCACTCTGAGAAGCACAATTGTTATAAAATGCATGAGATTTCACCCAAGAAGGAGCAATAAAGTATTTTCCTTGTTAACCACATAGCTCAGCACATAAATATAATAGTCATTGAGACACATATACTTTTTACAGTGTACAAAACATTTTCACACATAAAGTTCATTTGATTTTCAGATTATAAAACAGTTTAATCCCATTTTCTGCCCAGAGGAGGCTTTCAATAAATGCTTATTGCAATGAACTAAATTGAACAGAGTTAAGAATTATTATCCTTCTTAAAAACATGAGAAAATAGATGCTCAGTAAGGTTAAGTGACTTGCCAGGTATCAAATATAAGCTGTTACATGTTATTAAAGTTCTTCTACTCTTTGGTGGATCTTTTAGAAACCATCCAATTCCATATTGTTATCACAGAGTAACATTAGTCCATATGAAACACATCAAAATTGGATATTTTTACATTAAAATGCCTATCCATCTTAGTCAGAAAACCTGGACTTGATTAATTTTGGTTTCTAGAATAGAACCCCTGAAGAATTTAAATCTGGATTTTTTGAGTGATCCATATGTCTGAACAAGTTGTTTTTGTCAAACATCCATTATCTCATGGCCCAGATTTCCATAATTAAATTAGGTCAAATAAGAATATATGCAAACTGAAAAGCACTGTGTTAATATTAGCTGTTATCAGTGAGATGTATTTCTCTTATAAACATAGAAGACAGTGAAATAAAAGGCTTCTTTTATAACAGAAATAAAGGGCTTCTTTTATAACTGTCTAGTCAGAAAAAATGATGTATTTTGCACACAAAAAATTCAAAGACAAATATAATTGGTAATAGCACTATTGTATTAGACTTTTACTGAAAAATGGGTTGAAAGTTTGGAGTTTGATGTTTAAAGAAACAGTCAAGTGCACCTGGATGGCTCAGCTCAGGTCATGATACCAGGGTCCTGGGATCGAGTCCCACATCGGGCTCCTTGCTTAGCAGGGAGCCTGCTTCTCCCTCTGCCCCTCCCCCTACTTGTGTTGTCTCTCACTCTAATAAATAAATAAATAAAAACTTAAAAAAAAATAAAGGAACAGTCAAATGTTGCAAGTAGAGAGAATTTTTAGGGATTCAGTCCATTATGAAAATCAGACATAATCTTCTTTTTTTTTTAAAGATTTTATTTATTTATTTGACAGAGAGAGATCACAAGTAGACAGAGAGGAAGGCAGAGAGAGAGAGAGAGAGAGAGAGAGGGAAGCAGGCTTCTCGCTGAGCAGAGAGCCCGACGTGGGACTCGATCCCAGGACCCTGAGATCATGACCTGAGCCAAAGGCAGCGGCTTAACCCACTGAGCCACCCAGGCGCCCCCCCAGACATAATCTTCTTAAAACATGATCATTCTTCATATTTTCAGAATCAGCTTTCTTGATATCTTCAATCTTTAAAAAGCTATAACTTTTTTTTAAAAGGGAGAACTAAAGGCACTTGGAATGAGAAATACTACATCAAATACAGTGGCTATTTGTTGAATCGGTTCCAGGTGACAAGTGACTGCAAAAAAAAAAAAATCCATTACTATCCCCATTTTACACATTAGGAAACAGATTTAGAATGCCTAAGGCACTTGTTCAAAACGATGAAAATAATAATTAACAAAGATATAAACTAATAAGTTCAAGTATTCCAATGTTGTATCCCATACTCACTTTTTCTAAACTTTCTGTGAGCTTCAAAATAGACTAATGGAGGGGGTCCAAGATGCTAACACTAATAGTATTTTGTTCTTTTTATTTTTGTATTAATGTTATTATTTTTAACATTTGCCTCCATTTAATTTCTCAATTATTCTCTATTTTGTACATTTATTTAAAGATTAACCCATTTAAATCAATATTAAAAAGAGACTTCTGGTGTTAAGGTGCCCTCTTCGTTCAGATATCACTCCCAAAGTAATAAGAAACATGAACAACAGAATTAAAAGTCTTTTGGGGGGGGTGGCAAAATTTAGGAACATCTATAAACCCAAACCACTGTATATGATTAAGAGATGTCAAGATGTGGGATTAGCTCAAGAAAAGAAGCTTGCAGGAACAGATCTCAAACATGTCAGGGAAGTACAATCACCAAAACAGATGGTGCAATAAAAAAAAAAGCAAACAAAACAAAACAAAACAAAACAAAACAATAGTCACATCTTTGAAAAAAATAGAAATAGAGTAAGATGCCCAAGCTATGTAAAGTAGCAGGGAATAAACAAGGAAATAGATAGACGTTCCATTTTTTTCAGTCTACTGATGAATTTGTAATCAAAGGAAAAATCAAACACTGAGAAAATAAAAGTATATAAAGACTTAAACAACTATCACACATATACACACACAGACACACACATGAAGGAGAGAAAAAAAAGGGAGAAATAGACTTTCACTTCACTGTGAAGTCAGGAGACTCCTATTCATCTGCAATTTAGGTTGGTTCCCTTCTCATAAACTTCCTATGCATGCAATCCAAAACTCATTAATTTATTTCATTCAAGTTATATTCAAAAAGAACCAAACATTCTTTAAGAAAAAAAAGGAAAAATGGACAAAAATTGCATTTTCTTTCTCACAAAGAATGAACACATAGAAGACTCACTAGAAAATGTTAACAGGCAGAGCAAAATCATGACAAAACTTATTGCAATGAATCAAAGATCATTAAAAAAAAAATCAAAGAACCCAAAGAAGAGATACAGGAGCTTAGGGACTTTGTGGTGAAATGACAGAAGAAAGTAAAATATAAGAGGTCAGACCTAAGAAAAAGAAAGGAAAACACAAAGGCATTAAAGTAATAAAGACCCCATTATAAATAGTGCACCAAAAAATGAATAAAACCTTATGTAAACATAGTAAAGGAGGATGAGATTATAAAAAATAAAATAATTAGAAACAATTCACTAAAATAGCTTGGAGAAAAATTACATTAATGAAAATAGACTAAGGAGATCTTTTATATATGATCAATGTTCCTAAAGAAGAGAACAAACACACACAAAATCAAGATACATAAATATATTAAGAAAATTTCCAGAAAGAAAATAATACTTGAATCCAAAGATTAAGATAATCCATTCTGTCTGAGAAAATGAATATGTTAGAGGACAACTAACTACAAACATATCTCAATAATGTTATCACATTTCAAAAGAAAAGAAACTCATGGACATCCAAACAAACAAAAAAAAAATTACCTATAAAACTAAACATACTTGGGTGGGAGGGCGCTTGGCTCCTGATCCTGTCAGGGTTATGAGTTTGAGACCCATGCTGGGAGTAGAGTACTTTAAAAAAGAATAAAACATACTAAGCTAATCTTAGGTTTCTCAAGGGCAATTTTCAAGAACAGAATTCAGTAACACTATGTTTAAAAAATGCCAGAGGAAAAATTTGAAAAATTCAGGTATAAAGACAAGAGAAAACATTTTGAACTTACAAAACCCAGAGAACATACACTGTACAAATTGGAAAAACCTAAGCAAACTAAGAAATGAATTTAAAACTATTACAAAAGTCTGGCAGTGATCATTGGGCTCAAGTAGTCACAAACCCAAGTCTAAAACAATTCTAGTAATGAAAATGTAAAATATAAATGTTGTAAACTATTACAATGTAGAAATAATATAAATAGTATATATATAGCATATAAATACATAGCATATATATAAATATATTATTTTTATATATAAATGGATGTATATATTTTAAAACAGCAGAAGAACCAAAAAATAAAAATGAATAAGTATAGGAGAAAATGAAGACTGTTACTTTCATCATTGCTTAATACATACTATCTTTAAGAAATTGGGTATAGGGACGCCTGGGTGGCTCAGTTGGTTGGATGACTGCCTTCGGCTCAGGTCATGATCCTGGGAGTCCCGGGATTGAGTCCCGCATCGGGCTCCCAGCTCCATGGGGAGTCTGCTTCTCTCTCTGACCTTCTCCTCGCTCATGCTCTCTCTCACTGTCTCTCTCTCAAATAAATAAAATAAAAAATCTTTAAAAAAAAAATTGGGTATAGAGAGAATTGGGTATATTATACAAGGTTATAATAATGAACACAACAAATAGAACTTAGAATATAAACCTAAACAATTATTTGAAAAAGATTTGAAAAAGAATTAAAAAGAATTCATGCTACAAGATATTATTATAAAATACTAAACTATCAAATCTATTATATAAATAGGATAAAGTCTTACATTAAGTAGAAAAAAAACTAAAACTAAAACACAATAAAATACAACTATACACCATATACAGAGATGTTATGTGTCACTTACATATTGTTATTCATATGTATAATCTTATAATAACATACATACATATTCATATATAATAATCTTAAAATTTAATAATAGATAACACAAAAATGCATAAAGGATCTGGATAGACATTTCTCCAAAGTTATATTTACAAATGGCTAATAAACACTGAAAAGTGCTTACCATCATTAGCCATTATAGAGAAACACAAATTAGAACCACAATGAGATATCACTTCACACTCACTAGGATGGCTGTAATAAAAGAGAGACACAAGCAAGTGTTGACAAGTATCTGGAGAAATTGAGATCATCATACATTGCTTATGAGAATTTAAAATGGTGCAGCCACTTTGGAAAGCAGTTTAGCTATTTCTCAAGATGGTAATCATAGAGTTACATATGACTAACCAAGTCTACTCCTCGGTATCTACCCAAGAGAAATGAAGATTTTATGTCCATAAAAAGACTAATATATAAACATTCATAGTAGCATTTCTCATAATAGCTACTAGTAGAAACAAATGTCCATCAGCTGAAGAACAAATAATATGTAGTATATCCATAGAATGAGTATTATTTGGCAATAAGAATGATATACTGATGCATGGTACAAGATGGATAAAAGTTGAAAATCTGATGCTAACTGAAAGAAGCCAGTCACAAAAGATCATATAATGCATTCCATTTATATGAAATGTCAAGAATGGGCAAACTTATAGAGACCAAAAGTAGTTTACTTATTACCTAGGGCCAGGAAGTGGGGGAGGTTGGGGAGAAATGGGAAGTAATGTTAATGAATATGTGACTTGTTTTTGAGGTGATGAAATGTTCTAAAATTGTGGAGATGGCTGCACAACTTTCTGAATACACTAAAAACTATTTGATTGTATACTTCAAATAGGTAGGTTGTATTGTGTACTCATTAAATATTAATAACATCATTAGAAAGATAAACCATAAGTTAATTTAGTTTTTAAAAATGGTAAGGAGAAGCATGAGTATATAAATAGGAAATTAGAATGGGGAAATGAATACATACAGAAGAATTTAGGAGATTAAAAAGACTAATTTGCTTGACTATACAAACTTGAAAACCTGAATGAAATGGATGACTTTCTAGGAAAATAAAAATTACAAATTAGAAAATCAAAACAAATAAATTCTCACAGGAGACACAGACAAAGTTGTCAAGGAACTATTCATTCCTTTCCCCCAGAGAGGGTCAGGTTATGTCTCTCAGCTGAGTCCCACCAAACCTCTAAAAAGTATCTATCTCAAATACTCTTTAAACTGCTCCAGAGTAAAGAAACTATACTTACTTCTAAATTCTTTCTTATGAAGTCAGAAAAACATTAATATCAAATCTGATAATGATAACCCAACTGATGAGTCTTTAAGAAAAAATCTTAAAGAGGGATGCCTGGGTGGTTCAGCTGTTTAAGCATCTACCTTGGCTCACATCATGATCCCAGGTCCTGGGATTGAGTCCTGCATCAGGCTCCTTGCTTAGTGGGGATCCTGCTTCTTCCTCTGCTGCCGCTCCCCCTGCTTGTGCTCTAACAAATAAACAAAATCTTTTTTTTTTAAAGATTTTATTTATTTACTTGACAGAGATCACAAGTAGGCAGAGAGGGGGGGGGGAGCAGGCTCCCTACTGAGCAGAGGGCCTGATGCAGGACTCGATCCCAGACCCTGAGATCATGACCTGAGCCAAAGGCAGAGGCTTAACCCACTGAGCCACCCATGTGCCCCAATCTTTTTATTTTAATGAAAGAAAAAATCCTAAGTAAAGTATAAGCAAACAGAATTCAGAAACACATACATGCAAAATATACCACAACCAAATTGAATTCATACCAAAAACAGCCCAATATTAGGAAATATAACCATCATATTAAGATATTAAAGAAGGAAAAATCACGTGATCATTTCTGCTGATGCTAAAAAGGCATCTAATCAAATTCCACACCTATTCTTAATTTCTTTTTAATTAAATTTATTTATTTTTTTTATAAACATATAATGTATTTTTATCCCCAGGGGTACAGGTCTGTGAATCGCCACGTTTACACATTTCACAGCACTCACCATAGCACATACCCTCCTCAATGTCCATATCCCCACCACACTCTCCCATCCCCCCTTCCCCCAGCAATCCTCAGTCTGTTTTTTGAGATTGAGTCTTTTATGGTTTGTCTCCCTCCCAATCCCACCTTCTTTCATTTTTTCTTTTCCTACCCCCCAACCTCCCCACATTACATCTCCACTTCTTCACATCAGGGAGATCATATGATAGTTGTCTTTCTCCGATTGACTTATTTCACTCAGCATAATACCCTCTAGCTTCATCCACATCGTCGCAAATGGCAAGATTTCATTTCTTTTGATGGCTGCATAGTAGTCCATTGTGTATATATACCACATCTTCTTTATCCATTCATCTGTTGATGGACATCTAGGTTCTTTCCATAGTTTGGCTATTGTGGACATTGCTGCTATAAACATTCGGGTGCACATGGCCCTTCGGAGCACCACGTTTGTATCTTTAGCATTTATACCCAGTAGTGCAATTGCTGGGTCATAGGGTAGCTCTATTTTCAGTTTTTTGAGGAACCTCCACACGGTTTTCCAGAGTGGTTGCACTGGCTTGCATTCCCACCAACAGTGTAGGAGGGTTCCCCTCTCTCCGCATCCTCACCGGCATCTGTCATTTCTTGAGTTGTTAATTTTAGCCATTCTAACTGGTGTGAGGTGGTAACTCATTGTGGTTTTGATTTGTATTTCCCTGATGCCAAGTGATGTGGAGCATTTTTTCATGTGTCTGTTGGCCATCTGGATTTCTTCTTTGCAGAAATGTCTGTTCATGTCTTCTGCCCATTTCTTGATTGGATTATTTGTTCTTTGGGTGCTGAGTTTGCTAAGCTCTTTATAGATTTTGGACACTAGCCCTTTATCTGATATGTCGTTTGCAAATATCTTCTCCCATTCTGTCAGTTGTCTTTTGGTTTTAACTGTTTCCTTTGCTGTGCAAAAGCTTTTGACTTGATGAAATCCCAATAGTTCATTTTTGCCCTTGTTTCTGTTGTCTTTGGCGATGTTCCTAGGAAGAAGTTGCTGCAGTTGAGACGGAAGAGGTTGCTGCCTGTGTTCTCCTCAAGGATTTTGATGGATTCCTTTCTCACACTGAGGTCCTTCACCCATTTTGAGTCTATTTTCGTGTGTGGTGTAAGGAAATAGTCCAATTTCATTTTTCTGCATGTGGCTGTCCAATTTTCCCAACACCATTTGTTGAAGAGGCTGTCTTTTTTACATTGGACATTCCTTCCTGCTTTGTCAAAGATGAGTTGACCATAGAGTTGAGGGTCTATTTCTGGGCTCTCTATTCTGTTCCATTGATCTATGTGTCTGTTTTTGTGCCAGTACCATGCTGTCTTGATGATGTCAGCTTTGTAATAGAGCTTGAAGTCCAGAATTGTGATGCCACCAACTTTGGCTTTCTTTTTCAATATTCCTTTGGCTATTCGAGGTCTTTTCTGGTTCCATATAAATTGTAGGATTGTTATATTTCTTTGACAAAAATGGATGGGATTTTGATAGGGATTGCATTAAAGGTGTAGATTGCTTTAGGTAGCATAGACATTTACACAATATTTATTCTTCCAATCCAGGAGCATGGAACATTTTTCCATTTCTTTGTGTCTTCCTCAATTCCTTTCATGAGTACTTTATAGTTTTCTGAGTATAGATTCTTTGCCTCTTTGGTTAGGTTTATTCCTAGGTATCTTAGTGTTTTGGGTGCAATTGTAAATGGGACTAACTCCTTACTTTCTGTTTCTTCTGTCTTGTTGTTAGTGTAAAGAAATGCAACTGATTTCTGTGCATTGACTTTATATCCTGACACTTTACTGAATTCCTGTACAAGTTCTAGCAGTTTTGGAGTGGAGCCTTTTGAGTTTTCCACATATAGTATCATATCATCTGCAAAGAGTGATAGTTTGACTTCTTTGCCGATTTGGATGCCTTTAATTTCCTTTTGTTGTCTGATTGCTGAGGCTAGGACTTCTGGTACTATGTTGAACAGCAGTGGTGATAACGGACATCCTTGACGTGTTCCTGACCTTAGCGGAAAAGCTTTCAGTTTTTCTCCATTGAGAATGATATTTGCGGTGGGTTTTTCATAGATGGCTTTGATAATATTGAGGTATATGCCCTCTATCCCTACACTTTGAAGAGTTTTGATCAGGAAGGGATGCTGTACTTTGCCAAATGCTTTTTCAGCATCTATTGAGAGTATCATATGGTTCTTATTCTTTCTTTTATTAATGTATTGTATCACACTGATTGATTTGCGGATGTTGAACCAACCTTGCAGCCTTGGAATAAATCCCACTTGGTCGTGGTGAATAATCCTCTTAATGTACTGTTGAATCCTATTGGCTAGTATTTTGGTGAGAATTTTTGCATCTGTGTTCATCAAGGACATTGGTCTGTAGTTCTCTTTTTTGATGTGATCCTTGCCTGGTTTTCGGATCAAGGTGATGCTGGCCTCATAAAATGAGTTTGGAAGTTTTCCTTCCATTTCTATTTTTTGGAACAGTTTCAGGAGAATAGGAATTAGTTCTTCTTTAAATGTTTGGTAGAATTCCCCTGGGAAGCCGTCTGGCCCTGGACTTTTGTTTGGAGATTTTTGATGACTGTTTCAATCTCCTTACTGGTTATGGGTTTGTTCAGGCTTTCTATTTCTTCCTGGTTCAGTTGTGGTAGTTTATATGTCTTGAGGAATGCATCCATTTCTTCCAGATTGTCAAATTTGTTGGCGTAGAGTTGCTCATAGTATGTTCTTATAATTGTCTGTATTTCTTTGGTGTTCGTTGTGATCTCTCCTCTTTCATTCATGATTTTATTTATATGGGTCCTTTCTCTTTTCTTTTTGATAAGACTGGCCAGGGGTTTGTCAATCTTATTAATTCTTTCAAAGAACCAGCTCCGAGTTTCGTTGATTTGTTCTATTGATTTTTTAGTTTCTATTTCATTGATTTCTGCTCTGATCTTTATGATTTCTCTTCTCCTGCTGGGTTTAGGCTTTCTTTGTTGTTCTTTCTCCAGCTCCTTTAAGTGTAGGGTTAGGTTGTGTAATTGAGACCTTTCTTGTTTCTTGAGAAAGGCTTGTACCGCTATATATTTTTCCTCTCAGAACTGCCTTTGTTGTGTCCCACAGATTTTGAACCGTTGTGTTTTCATTATCATTTATTCCCATGAATTTTTTCAATTCTTCTTTAATTTCCTGGTTGACCCATTCATTCTTTAGAAGGATGCTGTTTAGTCTCCATGTATTTGGGTTCTTTCCAAATTTCCTCTTGTGATTGAGTTCTAGCTTCAGAGCATTGTGGTCTGAAAATATGCAGGGAATGATCCCTATCTTTTGATACCGGTTGAGACCTGATTTATGTCCCAGGATGTGATCTATTCTGGAGAATGTTCCATGTGCACTAGAGAAGAATGTATATTCTGTGGCTTTGGAATGGAATGTTCTGAATATATCTGTGATGTCCATCTGGTCTAGTGTGTCATTTAAGGCCTTGATTTCCTTGTTGATCTTTTGCTTGGATGATCTGTCCATTCCAGTGAGGAGAGCGTTAAAGTCCCCTGCTATTATTGTATTATTGTCGATGCATTTCTTTGATTTTGTTACTTATTGGTTCATATAGTTGGCTGCTCCCATGTTAGGGACATAGATATTTAAAATCGTTCGGTCTTCTTGTTGGACAGACCCTTTGAGTATGATATAGTGTCCTTCCTTATCTCTTATTATAGTCTTTGGCTTAAAATCTAATTGATCTGATATAAGGATTGCCACTCCAGCTTTCTTCTGATGTCCATTAGCATGGTACATTGTTTTCCACCCCCTCACTTTAAATCTGGAGGTGTCTTCAGGTCTAAAATGAGTTTCTCGTAGGCAGCATATTGATGGGTTTTGTTTTTTTATCCATTCTGATACCCTGTATCTTTTGATTGGGGCATTTAGCCCATTAACATTCAGGGTAACTACTGAGAGATATGAATTTAATGCCATTGTACTGCCTGTGAGGTAACTGTTACTGTATATTGTCTCTGTTTCTTTCTGATATACTACTTTTAGGGTCTCTCTTTGCTTAGAGGACCCCTTTCAACATTTCCTGTAGAGCTGGTTTGGTGTTTGCAAATTCTTTCAGTTTTTGTTTGTCCTGGAAGCTTTTAATCTCTCCTTCTATTTTCAATGATAGCCTAGCTGGAGATAGTATTCTTGGCTGCATGTTTTTCTCGTTTAGTGCTCTGAGTACATCATGCCAGTTCCTTCTGGCCTGCCAGGTCTCTGTGGATAGGTCTGCTGCCAGTCTAATGTTTTTACCCTTGTATGTTACAGACTTCTTTTCCCGGGCTGCTTTCAAGATTTTCTCTTTGTCGCTAAGACTTGTAAATTTTACTATCAGGTGACAAGGTGTGGACCTATTTTTATTGATTTTGAGGGGCATTCTTAGCATCTCCTGGACTTTGATGTTTGTTCCCTTTGCCATATTAGGGAAATTCTCTACAATAATTCTCTCCAATATACCTTCTGCTCCCCTTTCTCTTTCTTCTTCTTCTGGAATCCCAATTATTCTAATGCTGTGTCATCTTATGGTGTCACTTATCTCTCAAATTCTCCCTTCGTAGTCCAGTATTTGTCTCTTTTGCTCAGCTTCTTTATTCTCTGTCATTTGGTCTTCTATGTCACTAATTCTTTTTTCTGCCTCATTTATTCTAGCAGTAAGAGCCTCCATTTTTTATTGCACCTCATTAATAGCTTTTTTTATTTCAACTTGGTTAGATTTTAGCTCTTTTATTTCTCTAGAAAGGACGTTTATCTCTCCGGAGCGGGTTTCTCTAATATCTTCTATGCCTTTTTCGAGCCCGGCTAGAACCCTGAGAATCGTCATTCTGAACATCTAGATCTGACATATTACCAATGTCTGTATTGATTAGGTCCCCAGGCTTCAGTACTGCCTCTTGTTCTTTTTGTGGTGAGTTTTTCCGCCTTGTCATTTTCTCCAGATAAAATTTGCTTTCTCCTCCTCTGGAATTCCACTGTTCTCCTTGGTGAGTGAAGTTGGTCTTGGCTGGGTTTCTTGTTGATCTTCTGGGGGAGGGGCCTGTTGTAGTGATTCTCAAGTGTCTTTGCCCCAGGCGGAGTTGCACCGCCCTTACCAGGGGCCGGGCTAAGTAATCCGCTCGGGTTTGCTTTTGGGAGCTTTTGTTCCCTGAGCGCTTTCCGTAGAGTTCTGGAAGACGGGAATGAAGATGGCGGCCTCCCAATCTCCAGCCCGGAGGAGCCGAGAGCTCGGGGTCCCACTACTCAGTATGCCCTCAGAGAAAAGCGCCCACCTGCAGCCGTCTCCCTGGCTTCTGCTCGTGCTTGTAGGAAAGCACTCAATTGGTCGCACCTGGAAAAAAGCACCTGGTCGCTTCCGTCTCCGTGGCCTCCGGCCACGCTCCGAGCTCACCCCACCTGCTACCAGTTCAAGGTAACCCCAAGCTGAGAGCTCAGTCTTCAGCTTTGTTGCTGTAGCCGGCTTCCCCGTTCTAATACCTGCAAGCTCTGCAACAGACACCCCTAGTCCTTCTGTGACCCCGTGCGACGTGGGGTTATGCTGACTCCCCATGGGCTTACCCCCGGTTTAGCCTCTGGAGCTATGTCTCTCCATGGAGCAGACTTTTAAAAGTCCTGATTTTGTGCTCCATTGCTCCACTGCTTGCCGGGAGCCGGCCCCTCCCACCGCAGTCTATCTTCCCGTCACTTTGGATTCACTTCTCCGCAGGTCCTACCTTTCAGAAAGTGGTCGATTTTCTGTTTCTAGAATTGTTGCTCCTCTTCTCTTTGATTTCCCGTTGGATTTGTAGGTGTTCGCAATGGTTAGATAAGCTATCTAGCTGATCTCCTGCTTCCTGATGTCGTCTCAGCCTGCTATTTCTCCGCCATCTTGACTCCTCCCTCTATTCTTAATTTTTATAACTTTTACTAAAATATAAATCATTTCATACTTATACGACAAGATGTGTGTATGTGTGTGTGTGTGTGTGTGTGAGAGAGAGAGAGAAAGCAAGAAAGAGAGCAAGTAAGAGCAAGGGAGAGCAAAAGAGAGCAAGAGAGAGCAACCGTCAAATTTACAAGTGAAACACTAAAAGGATTCCTATTGAAGATGAAATAAGGCAAGGATTACAGAATGCTATTAATTATAAATGCAAAATTATTTTGTAAATAGGATGTACAATATTTGCAACAGAAAAAATAACCACAGACACAAAATATATAGAAATAAACCTAACAAAATATATAGAAAGATAGCTGTCTTAAGACTCACTGAAAAATCCAGAAGAAGGCTATAATAAATAGAAGGAATAGCCTGTTCTTAAATAGGAAGACACAATATTGTGATGCCTATTTTTTTCTAAACATCTATAAATGACTTGATCTTTTTTAAAATGTTTTTTAAAGATTTATTTATTTTAGAGAGAGAGAAAGAGATTGCATGGATGCAGAAGTGGTATTGGGGGGTGGGGAGAGAGAAAATCCTCAAGAAGACTCCCTGCTGAGTATAGAGCTCATGCAGGGCTCAATCCCAGAAGTCAGGACCTGAGCTAAATCAAAAGTCACCTGCTTAACCAACTGAGCCACTCAGGCTCCACACATTTGGCCTGATCTTAATAAAATATCAACAGAACTTTTATTTTTAAAATTAGACAAATTCTAAATTACATGTGGCAAAATATGTATGTACAACTATAACAAAAAATTCTGAAAAGCAAAAGTAATGTGGGAGACCTACCCCAAAGAGGTATTAGAATGTATTTTAAATCAGTATGTTTTAATTGGTGTGGTACTTGAGCCTGAATAAAGAGTTTAGAAAAAGAAAAACTACATACAGGAATTTAGTATATGATGATACGGTCATGTGGTAATATGATAGATTATTTCAATAAATGAGGACCTTCTAGAGAAAAAAGATCTGTCCACATAAATATTTACAAGGATCCCTAACAAAAAGAAATTACAGATAGATAAAGGCTTAACTCTAAGAACTAAAACCACAAAATTCCACAAAAAAAACAGAATTTTAAAAATAATCTCAGTATATTCTCAGTATAATATAAAGCCCAGGAATCATTAAAGATTGCTCTATCTTTCAAATGTTTATATATAGTAAATTAAAAAATTAAGAGGAAAAAAATGGGAAGGGAAATAACAGAAAGGACCTATTTTCGTGCCTATAAGGAGAGCTTCTGAAAATCAAGAAAATTACCCACAGCCTAATATAAAAGTTGACAAAGAGCCTGAACATGCTCACAAGAAAGTACGAAAATTTTCAAACAGATGCAAAGATGCTCAAATTCACAATAAAATAAATGCAAAACTAAAATGAGATAGCAATCAACTGGCAAAAACAAAACCCCTTCTGCAAATCTTTTGTTTTTCAAGGGATGGGAAAATAGGAAAACTCTCCTATTTTGTCAGTAGGTATTTAGCACACAGACAATTTGAAAATATATATTAAAAATATCCTGTTTTTTTAAAAAACACGATATTGGGGAACAAATTTCTAAACTGAAAACTGTTAATTGCTGAAAGAAATTAAAGACCTAAATAAATGAATAGATTTACCATGTCAATGGATTAGAAAACTGAATATTGTTAAGATGTTACTCCTCCCTAAACTGATGTATAAATTTAACGCAATCAGTTTATTTTTAATTCCAAAATCTATGTGGAAAAGTAAAGACAAAGCTAGACTAGACAAGACCTCTTTTAGATAAAGAATTAAGTTGAGGAATTACAATCAAGACAGTGTGGTATTGGCATAAAGAGAGTTAAAAAGAAATGCAGATCACCCACATATAGACCCACTTATAAATGGACAATTGATTTCAACAGTGATGCCAACACATTTCAATGAGGAAAGAATGGCTTTTAAACAAAATATGCTGGAACAACTTTAAAAAGATATGGGGATATTTCACTTAACATAATACTTTCTAGCTCCATACGCATCATTGCAAATAGCAAGATTTCATTCTTTTTTATGCCTGAGTAACATTCCATTGATGAATACCATATGATTTCATGCACATGTGGAATTTATGAAATAAAACAAACAAGCATGGGGGGAAGAAAAGAGAGAAAAAGGCAAACCAAGAAACAGACTCTTAACTATACAGAACAAACTGATGGTTACCCGAAGGGAGGTGGCAGGGGGTGATAGGTGATGGGGATTAAGAAGAGCCCTTGTTGTGATGAGCACAGGGTGATGTACGGAAGTGCTGAATCACTGTATTGTACACCTGAAACGAATATTACACTGTATGTTAACTAACAGAGTTAAAAACATAATAATAATAATAATACGGGAGTAAAAAGCACTTCACACCATATACAAAAATTAATTCTAGAGGGATCAAAGACCTAAATATAAAGCCAAACTATATGATATCTAGAAGAAAACATGGGGTAATATTATTGAACACTTGGGGTATGAAAATATTTTTTAGTGAGAACACAACCTGTTATAATCATAAAAGAAAGAATATTGATAGACTAAATTTCACAAAAATAAAATCATCTGCTCTTCAAAACATTAATAAGAAAAATACAAGCCACTGACTGGGAGAAATACTCACAAAACATATATCCGACCAGACACTTAAACCTAGAATATATGTTTCTTAAAGCACACATATCAATAGCAAAAAGATAAACTTTCCAAATTCTTTAATTGGCAAAAAAAAAAAAAACAAGAGAGTTCACAAAAATAGAAATGTATGTGCCAATCAGCACATCAAAATGTACTCAACACCATTAGCTATCAAGTAAACGCAATTTAAAACCACAGTCAGATACCATTTCATACTCATTCAAGTAAATAATATTTAGAATGACACCACCAAACATTGGTGGAAATGTAGAAAAACTTGAACTCTCGAACATTGTTGGTGGAAATATAGAAACTTTTTGGCAGTTTATAACAAAGTTAAACATACATCTAGCCCATGACATAGAAGTTCTACTCTACAAGTTTACCCAGAAGAAATGAAAATGTATACCCACTAAAAAATTTTACAGGAATGTTTTAGTAGCTTTATTCATAATATTCTCAAATTGTAAATGATTGAAATGTCCATAAATAAGAGAATGGGTAAAGTGATACATGCATGAAACTGAATACTATTTAATAAGCAGAAGTGTGCATACTGTGTGATTCCACTTATAGGAAGTTCAAGAATAGGCAAAACTCATCTATGGTTAGAAATAAGACAGTGTTTGACACTAGGGACATAAAGATTGACTACAAAAGGCAAAAAGGATCTGTGAGGTGATGGAAATGCTCAATATCTTGATTAGAGTGGTGAGTAACATGAGTATATACATTTATCAGAACTTACCAAATTGAACACATAACATATTTGTTTTTCACTATGTATAAATTTTATGTCAAAAAACCAAACCAATGAAGTAAAAAATATACATACACTTTGATCTTGCAATTCCACCTCCAAGAGTTTATCTAAAGGCAAAGTATAGTGTTCAACAAAATACAGTGAAAACATTCTAAATGTCCACAATGGAATACTGTGAGGTCATTAAAAAGAAGGAGGCACCACAATTGATAAAAAATGAGCTTCAATACAGAAATTTAAGTTTAAAAGGTAAAATATAGAACAGTGCATATAATATAGTATCACATGTATTTTAAAAGTACAAAGAAAATATCTAGAAAGATACAAAAGAGATGGAAACCCCTGTCCAGCATACCTAGAGTAGGAAAGACTTGTTTTCAATATTTATTCTTTCTATATTTGAATTGTTTCTCACTGAGCATAGGTACTCTATTTCTTTAAAGTAATGAATTATTTTACTATTTTTTAAAAACTTTTATAGCAGGGGAGGAGGAGCAAGATAGCAGAGGAGTAGGAGACTCAAATATCATTTGGTCCCAGGAGTTCAGCTAGATAGTTACCAAAACATTCTGAACACCTACAAACTCAAAAGGAGAGTGAAGAAAAAAACATCAGTAATTCTAGGAACAGAAAAGCGACCACTTTCTAGAAGGTAGGATGGGCAGAGAAGTGAATCCGAGGAGATATATGGGAAGATGGACCGTGGCGGGTAGGGAGGGGCTGGCTCCTGGCAAGCGGTAGAGCAGGGGAGCACAAAATCGGAATTTTTAGAAGTCCCTTCCACTGGGGGATGTTGCTCCAGAGGTTAAGTGGCGGGGGTGGGGGGCGTGGGGAGGCCCTCACAAGGATGGTGTGGTCTTAGGAACCTCAGGGTCACAAAAAGACCGGGGGTGCCTGAGTGTAGCATAGCTCCCAAGTATTGGAGCGGGGGGAGCCCAACTGCAGAGATGGGACCAAGGAGAGGCTCTCAGCTAAGGGGTTACCTTAAATTGTGACCCAAGGCACAGGTGGGTCATTGCTCTTTGAGTAGGGATGCCACAAGTGGCAGATCGATGAAGACTCACCATCCTCCTCTGGGAGGAGCTTCCCGGGAGGGTGCTGCAGGAATCTGCTGGGTTGGGAGACCAAGCGGGGCATGTGCCAGAGACAGAAATGCTCCATCACAGGCTAGGTGAGCACAGAGTATGGTCAGAGACCAGGGAAAGAGGAGGGATCAAATGCACTGAGGAATGGGGCCTGGAGCTCTGAGCTGCTATGGGGCTGGAGACATGGAGGCTGTCAATTCATTCCCATCCTCCAAAGCTGAATGGAAAGTGTTCAAGGAACAAAAATTACTAAGAGTAAAACTGAGCAGATTACTTAGCCAGGCCCCTGGCAAGGACAGTGCAATTTCAACTCAGGCAAACACATTTGAGAATCACTGCAACAGGCCGCTCCCCCAGAAGAACAACAAGAACATCCAGCCAAGAACAAGTTCACCAATCAATGAGAACTGCAAAACTTCAGAGCTACAGGAATACAACACATAGAATTCATAGCTTTTTCCCCGTGATTCTTTAGTCTTTAAAAATTAATTTTTTTAAATTTCATATCATTCTTGTTCTATTTTTAATTTTTCCTCTTTCCTACTTTAACATTTTAATTATTCTATCTTATCAATATAATTTAAAATTTTTTTAAATTTTCATTCTTATAGTTATATTCTATCCCTTCATTTATTTCACCTTATTTTGTGTATACATATAGGTTTTTCTTTCTTTAAAATTTTGGGATACAATGTCTTCTAATAGATCAAAATATACCCTAAATCTAGCACATGGCTTTTTTCTAGTCTCCACCCTGATCACATTCTTTTCTCTCTTCATTTTTTTCTTTTTCCAATCAACTTTTTATATTATCATTTTTTAGAATCCTTTCTAATTTTCATATTAACAGTCATATTCCACCCCTTCATCATGTTTACCCTTATTTCTGTATAAATATGTTTTTCTTTCTTTAAAATTTTGGGAAAGTAGTTTCTTCTAACACACCAAAATGCACCCAAATCAAGTGTGGGACTCTATTCTATTCACTGGTCAAATATATATATATATTTCTCCTTTTTTTACCTCTTTCATCTCCCCCCAGTTTCAGGTCTATTCTGATTCGGTTAGTGTATATTTTTCTGGGGTCCCTGCTACCCTGTTAGTATTTTATTCTCTCATTAATCTATTCTTTTGGGGATAAAATGACAAGGTGGAAAAACTCACCTCAAAAAAAGAACAAGAGGCAATACCAATGGCCTGGGACCTAATCAATATGGACATTAGTAAGATGTCAGACTAGAGTTCAGAATGATGAATATCAAGGTGCAACCTGGGCTCAAAGAAAGCATGGAAGATACTAGAGAATCCTTTTCTGGAGAAATAAGATCCTTTTCTGGAGAAATAAAAGAATTAAAATCTAAACAAGTTGAAATCAAAAAGCTATTAATGAGGTGTAATAAAAAAATGGAAGCTCTTACTGCTAGGATAATGAGGCAGAAGAGAGAATTAGTGATATAGAAGCCCAACTGATGGAGAATAAAGAAGCTGAGCAAAAGAGAGAAAAACAATTACTGGACCACAAGGGGAGAATTCGAGAGATAAATGATACCATAAGATGAAACCATATTAGAATAATTGGGATCCCAGAAGAAGAAAGAGAGAGAGGGGCAAAAATTATATTGGAGTGAATTATAACAGAGAACATCCCTAATTTGGGGACAGGAACAAGCATCAAAATCCAGGAGGCACAGAGAACTTGCTCAAAATCAATAAAAATAGGTTGACACCCGTCATCTAATAGTAAAACATACAAGTATCAGTGACAAAGGGAATATCCTGACAAGAGGACAAGAGGTCTGTAACATACAATGGTGGAAATATTAGGTTGGCAGCAAACCTTTCCACAGAGAACTGGCAGACCAGAAAGGACTGGCATGATATATTCAGAGCACTAAATGAGAAAAATATGCAGCCAAAAATACTATATCCATCTAGGCTATCATTGAAAATAGAAGGAGAGATAAAAAGCTTCCAGGACAAACAAAAACTGAAAGAATTTGCAAACACCAAACCAGTCCTACAGGAAATATATTGAAAGGAGTGCTCTAGGCAAAGAGAGAGCCTAAAAGTAACAGACCAGAAAGGAACAGAGACAATATACAGTAATAGTCTCCTTACAGACAATACAATGGCACTAAACATATCTTTCAATAGTTATCCTGAATGTAAATGGGCTAAATGCCCCAATCAAAAGACACAGGGTATCAGAATGGATATAAATCCAAAACCCATCAATATGCTATCTACAAGAAACTCATTTTAGACCTAAAGACATATCCAAACTTAAAGTGAGGGGGTGGAAAACAATTTACCATGCCAGTGGACATCAAAAGAAAGCTGGGGTGGCAATCCTTATATCAGATCAATTAGATTTTAAGCCAAAGACTATAATAAGAGATGAGGAAGGACAATACGCCATACATAAAGAATCTGTCCAACAAGAAGATCTAACCAATTTAAGTATCTATGCCCCTAACAGAGCAACCAACCATATAAACCGATTAATAACAAAAACAAAGAAACACATCGACAATAATACAATAAGAGTAGGGGACTTTAACACCCCCCTCACTGAAATGGACAGATCATCTAGGCAAAAGATCAATAAGGAAAGGCCTTAAATGACACACTGGACCAGATGGACATCACAGATATATTCAGAACATTCCATCCCAAAGCAAGAGAATACACATTCTTCTCTAGTGCACATGGGACCTTCTCCAGAATAGATCCCATTCTGGGTCACAAATCAGGTCTCAACTGGTACCAAAAGACTGGGAGGATTCCCTACATATTTTCAGACCACAGTACTCTGAAGCTAGAACTTAATTATAAGAGGAAACTTGGAAAAAACTCAAATACTTGGAGGCTAAAGAGCATCCTACTAAAGAATTAATGGGTCAAACAGGAAATTAAAGAGGAATTGGAAAAAATTCATGGAAACAAATGAAAATGAAAACACTACTGTTCAAAATCTGTGGGGCATAGCAAAGGCGGTCCTGCACTTAAAGGAGCCAGAGAAAGAACAGCAAAGAAAGCCTAAACCAGCAGGACAAGAGAAATAATAAAGATCAGAGCAGAAATCAATGAAATAGAAACCAAAAAAAAAAAAAAAACCAATAGAACAAACCAACAAAATTAGGAGCTGGTTCTTTGAAAGAATTAATAAGATTGATGAAGTCCTGGCCAGTCTTATCAAAAAGAAAAGAGAAAGGACCCAAATTAATAAAATCATGAATGAAAGAGGAGAGATCACAAACAACACCAAAGAAATACAAACAATTATAAGAACATATTATGAGCAACAATATGCCAGCAAATTTGACAATATGGAAGAAATGGATGCATTCCTAGAGACATAGAAACTACCACAACTGAACTAGGAAGAAATAGAAAACCTGCACAGACCCATAACCAGGAAGCAGACTGAAGCAGTCATCAAAAATCTCCCAACAAACAAGAGCCCAGGGCCAGACGGCTGCCCAGGGGAATTCTACCAAACATTTAACGAAGAACTAATTCCTATTCTCCTGAAACTATTCCAAAAAATAGAAATGGAAGGAAAACTTCCAAACTCATTTTATGAGGCCAGCATTACCTTGATCCCAAAACCAGACAAAGACCCTATCAAAAAGGAGAATTACAGACCAATATCGTTGATGAACACAGATAAAAAAAATTCCCACCAAAATACCAACCAATAGGATCGAACAGTACCTTAAAAGGATTATTCACCACGACCAAGTGTGATTTATTCCTGGGCTGCAAGCTTGGTTTCAACATCTGCAAATCAATGTGATACAATACATTAATAAGAGAAAGAACAAGCACCATATGATACTCTCAATAGATGCTGAAAAAGCATTTGATACAGTACAGCATCCTTTCTTGATCAAAACTCTGCACAGTGTAGGCTCAGAGAGCACATACCTCAATATCATCAAAGCCATCTATGAAAAACTCACAGTGAATATCATTCTCAATGGGGAAAAACTGAGAGCTTTCCCCCTAAGGTCAGAAACACGGCAGGGATGTCCACTATCATCATTGCTATTCAACAAAGTACTAGAAGTCCTAGCCTCAGCAATCACAAAACAACAACAAAAAAGTCATCCAAATCAGCAAAAAGGAAGTCAAACTATCACTCTTTGCAGATGATGTGAAACTTTGTGTGGAAACCCCAAAAGACTCCACTCCAAAACTGCTAGAACTCATATAGGAGGAATTCAGTAAAGTGTCAGGATGCAAAATCAATGCACAGAATTCTGTTGCATTTCTATACACCAACAGCAAGACAGAAGAAAGAGAAATTAAAGAGTCGATCCCATTTATAATTGCACCCCAAACCACAAGATACCTAGGAATAAACCTAACCAAAGGGGCAAAGAATCTGTACTCAGAAAACTATAAAATACTCATGAAAGAAATTGAGGAAGATGCAAAGAAATGGAAAAACGTCCCATGCTCATGATTTAGAAGAACAACTATTGTGAAAATGTCTATGCTACCTAAAGCAACCTACACATTTAATGTAATCCCTATCAAAATACCACCAACTTTTTTCAAAAGAAATGGAAAAAATAATCCTACAATTTAAATGAAACCAGAAAAGACCCCAAATAGCCAGGGGAATGTTGAAAAAGAAAGCCAAAGTTGGTGGCATCACAATTCCGGACTTCAAGCTCTATTACAAAGCTGTCATCATCAAGACAGTATGGTACTGGCACAAAAACAGACACATAGATCAATGGACCAGAATAGAGAGGCCAGAAATGGACCCTCAACTCTATGGTCAACTAGTCTTCGACAAAGCAGGAAAGAATGTCCAATGGAATAAAGACAGTCTCTTCAACAAATGGTGTTGGGAAAATTGGACAGCCACATACCAAAGAATGAAACTAGATCATTTCCTTATACCACACACAAAAATAGGCTAAAAATGGATGAAAGACTTCAATGTGAGAAAGGAATCCATCAAAATCCTTGAGGAGAACACAGGCAGCAACCTCTTCCGTCTCAGCTGCAGCAACTTCTTCCTAGGATCATCACCAAATGCAAGGGAAGCAAGGACAAAAATGATCTATTGGGATTTCATCAAGATCAAAAGCTTTTGCACAACAAAGGAAACAGTTAACAAAACCAAAAGACAACTGACAGAATGGGAGAAGATATTTGCAAATGACATATCAGTTAAAGGGCTAGTATCCAAAATCTGTAAAGAACTTATCAAACTCAACACCCAAAGAAAAAATAATCCAATCAAGAAATGGACAGAGGACATAAACAGACATTTCTGCAAAGAAGACATCCAGATGACCAACAGACACATGAAAAAATGCTCCAAATCACTCGGCATCAGGGAAATACAAATCAAAACCACAATGAGATACCACCTCACACCAGTAAGAGAGGCTAATATTAACAAGTCAGGAAATGACAGATGCTGGCTGGCTAGGATGCAGAGAAAGGGGAACCCTCCTACACTGTAGGTGGGAATGCAAGCTGGTGCAACCACTCTGGAAACAGCATGGAGGTTCCTCAAGAAGTTGAAAATAGAGCTAGCCTATGACCCAGCAATTGCCCTACTGGGTATTTACCCTAAAGACACAAATGTAGTGATCAGAAGGGACACGTGCACCCGAATGTTTATCGCAGCAATGTCCACAATAGCCAAACTATGGGAAGAACCTAGATGTTCATCAACAGATGAATGGATAAAGAAGATGTGGTATATATACATAATGGAATACTATGCAGCCATCAAAAAAATGCAATCTTGCCTATTGCCACGACGTGGGTGGAACTAGAGGATATTATGCTGAGTGAAATAAGTCAATCGGAGAAAGACAACTATCATATGATCTCCCTGATATGAGGAAGTGGAGATGCAACTTGGGGGGGGTTGGGAGGTAGGAAAGAATAAATGAAACAAGATGGGATCGGGAGGGAGACAAACCATAAGAGACTCTTAATCTCACAAAACAAACTGAGGGTTGCCAGGGAGAGGTGGGTAGGGAGAGGGTAGTGGAGTTATGGGGAGGGTATGTGCTATGGTGAGTGCTATGAAGTGTGAAACCCTGGGGATTCACAGACCTGTACCCTTGGGGCTAATAATACATTATATGTTAATTTTTTAAAAAAGTTGAAAATAGAGCTACCCTATGACCCAGCAATCGCACTACTGGGTATTTACCCTAAAGATACAAATGTAGTGATCTAAAGGGGCATGTGCACCCCAATGTTTATAGCAACAATGTCCACAGTATCCAATCTACAAAAAGAACCTAGATATCCACCAACAGATGAATGGATAAAGAAGATGTGAGATACACACACACACACATATATATATATAATGGAATACTATGCAGCCATCAAAAAACCCCAAAATCCTGCCATTTGCAATGACGTGGATGCAACTAGAGGGTATTATGCTAAGCAAAATAAGTCAATCAGAGAAAGACAATTATCATACAATATCTCATATATGAGGAATTTGAGAGGCAGGGCAGGGGCTTGTATGGGGTAAGGAGGGAAAAAATGAAATGAGATGGGACTGGAGAGGGAAATAAACCATAAGAAACTCTCAATCTCATGAAACAAACTGAGGGTTGCTGGGGGGTTGTGGGGGAGGGATAGGGTGACTAGGTTATGGACACTGGGGAGGGTATGTGCTATGGTGAGTGCCATGAATTGTGTAAGATTGATGATTCACAGACCTGTACCCCTGAAGCAAGTAATACATTATGTGTTAATAAAATAAATAACGAAATAAAATAAAAAATAGAACTATAATAGGATGAAATATACTCACATCATTTTTAGACATGAGACTGAATATGTGTCAAATGAGAGGTCAGAACTAAGTATTAAGGTTACTCAAAGAGAAAGAGTGAGTTTCCATACTGATGGAAAATCAAGGAAGGCTTCATACCAGAGGGAGGTTTTATAATGGAATTTTGAAGCAAGAGTCCTATTTTTCACAAGAGTAAAACAGAATGAAACAGAAGCAGTACCCAAATAGAGGAACTGACACCATAAATACAGGGTATGGGGCCTGGGCCATGTTTGGAAATTGGGCACTGGAAACTATATTTCAAAAAAAATAAACGGGAGGCCATAGCCTGACTACCAAAAGCTCATTCAATATACATCACTGATTTGGGTATGATTGGTTTTAACCCTCAATCCTGTGTCTTCTACACTTATACAGCACTGACTTCTTTTCTATCAGAGAAAGAAATCAAAAGGAATGGGAAACGAACAGAATACAGGGGAAAAAAATAGAAGGCGGAGAGAAGAACAGGTGTCAAGATAAAGAATCTTACAGAAGTTAGAACGGAGTTCATTGGAAGCAAAGTTCAAAGTGAAGCAAAGTTAAAAACTGAGGGAAATATTTTGTTGATGTTGGTTTTGTTCATACAAAAAGAGAAGAGAAAGAAAAGGAGAAGGGCAGTTGTTTTCTTAGGACCTGTGGTAGGTAATCAGACACTAGGGGATAAAAAGACAAAAGGCCTATTAAATAACTGGTCCCCATCTGCAGTTACAAATGAAGAAGGTGGATCATCAGATCCCGGATCAGATTTCCAGGAATGAAAAATGAGGGCAGATAAAGTCAGAGTGGAAATTAAACATCTTTGGAAATTAAGAAGACACCAAGATCTCACGAAAGCAAGAATCTTGTAAAAGGGAGGAGAATCCAACATTTGGATAGGATTTGACAGACTGGCCTCATCCGAGCTCACTGGCCTGGCAAAAGCTGTCTCCTCTAGAAATGAACTGTGCATACAGAGAGGAGCTTGGAGACCCTGGGCAGTAGCTCATCACCTCACAGCAGCCAAGCTGCAGGGCTCCACCTATCCCAAGAGAAGACCTATCTCAGGATCTGTGCCATGGGAGAGACGTAGAAAGGCCATGGGACACTCTGTCTAGTCTTCCATGTCCCTTGAAGCTCAGTGTCTAGGATGTACTAGGAAGATGTCTGAGGGAGTAAAAAAATGCATGCATGCCTTCATCATTCATTTATTGGACAAACATCTATTGGTTACCAGTAGATGCCTGGTATTCTGTTAAGTACTGATGAAATAAAGATAAATTAGATTAATAACCATTAAGGCACCCTAGTCTAGGGGGAGAGGAGACACAAATAATAAAGCAGATAAAGCAAAATGTTAATTGTAGAATCTAGACACTAGGGATATCTGGTTGTGCTTTACACTGCTTTCAATATTTCTTTAATTTCAAAAACCTTTACAATAAAATGTTGAAAAAATAAATTATAAGTGACTGGTTAAGTGCTACTGGCACTTAACCCAAAGTGAGTATGCCATCATTTTTCTAATGATTATTAATGGGTACAGCATGGAAAGAGGTCTGTGGTCAAGTAAGTTTGGTAAATATTGAGTTCAACATGTTTCTTTAGTGCTTCACTTAATGATAACTTTAAGATGTTCTCTGCACCTTAGACCAGATATAATGTACAGAGTTTTCCAGGGTTAGTTGAGTGTAAGCCTTTTTTTCGTTGGGCATTTCTCAGCATACGTGTTTTAAGGAATGGACGGCAGGAAATGCTAGATTAAAGATTAGTTCCCCTGAGCTACAGCTGTCCTGGAGAATTTTTTTTTTAAGATTTTATTTATTTATTTTAGAGAGAGAGAGAGAGAGAGAGAGAGAGAGAGAGAGACAGCATGAGTAGGAGGGTCGGGGGAAGAGAGAGAGAGAGAATGTCTAGCAGTCTCCCTGCTGAGCATGGAGCCTGATGCAGGGCTCAATCCCAGAACCCTGAGATCATGACCTGAGCTGAAATCAAGAGTAAGACACTTAACTAAGCCACCCAAGTGCCTTATCCTGCAGAAATGTAATGAGGTCACTCAGGTAAGTGCCAGGTATACTGTATGTGGGGGATGCCTTTTTCAGATCATAGTCTGAACAGGAATTTACTTTCTCATGTACAGTGATTTAAAGCACACAATCCAGTATTACAACACCATGATCATTCCCAGAGACTGGGTAAGGGCTTTGTAAGATACAAAGAACAGAAACACAAAAATGAACTGATTTTTAAAAACAGCAAATTCCTTTAAACAAATGCATAAGCAAAATCTAAGAACTCTAGAAATACTAAGTTAAGAACCCTGAAATGAGAAAGGCGCATCTCAGTCCAGAATGACATATAGGAGAGGAAAAGCAGAACTGGAACCATGTAAACTACAAAGACACATTTTTTTGTCCCACTGGCTTACAGTCCTTTCATAAAGGAAAACTGGAGATGAACATTAGAGCCCCACAAACTAGTATTCAGAACTATACTTGAGTAGGACTGTGCAGTAAAATATACATAATTCTGCACAAGAAGACATTTCAACAAGTCCTTTTGTTCTTTTTCAATGTCTCAAATCAAAGAACCTATCTAGGTATTGTGTGAGGTAGCTTATGTGTGCCTGATAGGAATCTGCCAGACAATATATGTTAAATTTTGCTGCAAAATTTAGCAGGTAAACTAAGAGTGGGTAAACTAAGTACCCAGATAACTTCAGAGAATGGTCTCTTAACAGGTCACACTTCTCTGTTGCAGTGCTACATCCTATGTGGTAACAGAAGTATTAAAAATATCACACTTCATTCTAGTTGTTTTTATTTGCGCCTAACTCTGAGAACATTTTTCATAGCACATAAACATTATTTGTGTATACACTGGCCTTCCTAATCAAACTGTAAGCTCAGAAGATGGAACTGCATTTTTTCATTTTTGTATCCCATGTGCAAATTCCGAAGGTCCTGGTAGGCCGTTCTAAAGAGCTTGGATCTTATCCCAAGAGCAATTGGAAGCACTAGAGGTTTTTAAATAAGGTCAGTTTTTAATAGGACTAGATTTGCATTTAGAAAGCCCTTTGGCTGGATTGTGGAAAGTAGATTAGAGGCAGGAAGCCAGGTGGCAGACAGGCCAGTGAGAAGGCTACTGCGGTCTCCCAGGTAAGCGGGGGAAGGCAGGCAAAACCAGGGCACCGGCACAGAGGAGGGGACAGCTGGAGGCTTGTCAGAGGTAGAATGGACTGGATTTGGTGACTCATGAGACACTGGAGATAAAAGAAGGTATAGCCTTAAATGACAGATGTTTCTAGTTTTGGTGATGCCAGTGACTGAGAAGGTGATTCCTGGAGGAGGACTAAACTGGGAGAGAAAAGAAATTAACATGCTCCCTACAAACGGTCCTTTTTTTGGAAAGCGAGGTGCTATGCTAACACAGAGAAACTGAAACAGTTTCTAACTTACCACCAGGCTAATCTCAAGTGCTTATAAATTGAAATGTATTTTCCCGAAGAAGCAATACTATAAATCCTGATTGGGTCTAAAAGTTATAGACTCTCCAGCGGCCACAGAGTATAGTAACATTTCTATGCGAGGGAGGACAGTGTTGAGGAAAAAGCCCTGTGCACAGGGGGAAAAAAGTTCAGGACCTAGACCCAGGTTCACCACTGACCAGCCTCATCATCTGCTTCCTTAATTTCTCTATCAATAAAATGAAGATCGGAAGAAATGCTTTGCCTACCTAAGACGATTGTTGTAAACCTCAAGGGAGAGGGGTTTATAGGAAAATATTTTGTATACTAACATGCCTTTTAAAGGTAAATTTTGAAAGCAGCCATTCAGTTATCTGATACTCCTAAAGGGTAAATGATTCTGGGTAGCTGGGATTAAAACACAGTGGAGAGTTTATTCCTTTAAGCATGAAAATGTTGTGTGTTTTTTTTTTCTGAAATTTGAACCAATATGTAGGCACGGAAAGCTTTCCAAACTGTTGTTTCTGTTACAGACCATCACTGAGCACAAGACTTAGACTTAATATCTACTTGCTGAGTAAACTGAAAAGTTAATGTTGTGACCTTATCCGCAAGTGGCCACTCCTCATTCTCCTCTACTCATCTTTCAGATCTCTTAAATGTGGAAGGGCCCAAGGAGTTAAGCATCAGAACTATTTACTTCTCTTTCTGTGCTCACTTCCAACATGATCTCATTCAGTCCCATGGTTCTAAATTCCATCTATGTACTGATGACTTCCAATTTTACATCTCTAGTTTTAACTCTTTTCTTTTTTTTAATTACTTTTTAAATTAACAGATAATGTATAATTAGCCCCAGGGGTACAGGTCTGTGAATCATCAGGCTTATACATTTCGCAGCACTCATCCTAGCACATACCCCCCCAATGTCCATAACCCAGCCACCCTATCCCTACGCTCCGCCCCCCCCAGTAACCCTCAGTTTGTTTCATGAGATTAAGAATCTCTTATGGTTTGTCTCCCTCCTGATCCCATCTTGTTTCATTTTTTCCCTCCCTACCCCTCACGACTTGAACTTCAATATCATATATCCAACAGCCTAGTCAACAATTTCTTTTTATGTCAAATAAGGATCCCAAATTTAACATGTCCAGAATGATTCTTACCCATGTCCCAGTTCCAAAACCCACTGCGCTCTCAGACTACCTAATCTCCATAAATGGCAGCACCAGTTGGCCATTCACTCTGACCAACTTTCTTTGAGTCAGCCTTGATACTCTCTTTTCCTCACACTCTGTATCCAATTAATCAGCTACTACCTTCAAGGTCAATTCACACTGCAACCACTTCTCACCATCTGCTACCTCCGCAGCCAAGCCACTACCATTTGTCCTATAGATTATTATTATAAGAGCCTTCTAACTTTCCCTCCCATAGTCTATTCCCCAATGAGTAGCCAGTAAGGCCATGTTTGTCATTCATGTCATTCCTTTGCTCAAAACCCTCCAAAGACTTAGAATAAAATCTGAAGTTCTTCAGTATGGGCGTTCCTCAAAAAGTTACAAATAGAACTACTCTACAATCCAGTAATTGCTCTACTAGGTACTTACCCAAAGGACACAAAAATACAGATTCAAAGGGGTACATGCACCCCAATGTTTATAGCAGCATTACCAACAAAAGCCAAACTATGGAGAGAGCCCAAATGTCCATTGACTGGTTTACTTCATCCCCTGGTCTGTGAGCTTCAAGAGAACAGGACTACATTTATCAATGATTTGCTAAGAAACTACTATGTCCCTGGCCCTGTACTGATTTATCAATGATTTGCTAAGAAACTACTATGTCCCTGGCCCTGTACTGATCTCTGGGACTCAAACATAAGTAGAAAAATAGACAATGCCCTCTTGGAACTCACAATTCACTGAAGGAGACACACACAAAAATCAAACAGCAATAATACAAAAGTCCAACAGTGCAGGCAAGATACATACCACTCATAACTTGCAAGTTTATATATTATCATATGAAAAAATAATTTTTCATGGAAAAAAAATAACCAGCAGTACAAGTGCATAATAAGCAGGGAATAAGTGGTCACAAAGAGCTTTCTTGGGGAATTCCTAGGCTACATTGGTACATGCCTCCTTCCCAATTCATGGGAGTACCTTTGTGCTTCTTTCCCTAGCATCTCCTTATATATCATATGTCCATTTGTTCATCTGCTCATTGTTTACCTCAGTGGTATTCCATGGGCCAGTGCCTATTTGGCTCAGACTCACTTCCATCACACATACCATACATGGTCCATGCCCAGAGAGAAGTCTTCTGTTTCCTATCTTGGTCTGGCAGAGGGGGAGATCTCCTGTTAAGTGGCAGAAGCTATACACAGGAAGTGGGAAGACAAACCACTGCTGAGATCCAGAAGCCTACAAATATTTGACAATGCCAAACTGTAGCCAGGAAACCTTTGTTTACTTTGTCTTCTCTGGACCACATTAAAAAAAAAAAAATCACAGTTCCTCCTGTCACTGTCTCATGGAACAGGGTATCTCTCATTTCACTGAAAATAAAGTCACCTCGCTCTCTTCACCACACGCCTGGAAGTAGGTGAAGGTAGACAGCACAGCTTCTCATCATCCGCATCTCCCCAACACACAACACACATGTGGTACAGTGCCATACATTCTGAGACCCCTCAACAATCAGGTATTTTAAAGATTTTATTTATTTATTTGACAGAGAGAAATCACAAGTAAGCAGAGAGGCAGGCAGAGAGAGAGGAGGAAGCAGGCTCCCCGCTGAGCAGAAAGCCCGATGTGGGGCTCAAACCCAGGACCTGGGATCATGACCTGAGCCAAAGGCAGCGGCTTAACCCACTGAGCCACCCAGGCGCCCCAACAATCAGGTATTTTAAAACTTGTTTAGATCCCTTTGCTTTCCAAAAAATGATTTGAGATAATAATAATAAAAAGAGATGGAAACCAGGATTTATTGATCAAGCCCTGTTGTACAGCTCTTTGATTATTTAATCTTCACAGTGGTCCAGGGAGGGAGGTGAGGTATGCACATTTTGCAAATGAGGAACTAGGCTAAGAGAAGCTAGGTGGAGAGATCAGGTTTCAAATCATGTTGGTTTTAGTCCAGAGCTATGGACTTAAGTGGGGACCTGGGGAAAAACAAAAAAATAAGAGGAAAATATGAAAATAATAAGGACCATTAGAATTTCTACAACTGCATTGTAATTGGCTACATGTTCTTGGTTTCAAAATATGTAATAACAGAGACATCACAAAGGAAGAGAAGGAAAAGGAGGAGAGGGAGATGAAGAGGAAGCTAATTTTCTTAACATCTATGATATCAGAAAAAGAGAGAACACCCAATTTCTCAAAGGTAAAATTTCTCATGTGAAATGTTAAATATAAGATAACGAGCTGAAGAAAAAACGTGGCTGTCAAAAAATTTATCCACTTATTCAACACTATTCAGTATCCTATACATCTGTCATCAGGCCAGACACTGAAGTTTTCAGGACACAAAGACAAACAAGAGTTCCTGGTCTCACAGAGCTTAGAGTTCTAAAACAAACACAGTGTTTTTCTCAATAACATTAATGGTGTTTTCAGACAACAGTTCTCAAAATCAAAATATTCACATCACCCTAACACTAGGCTTCAGTCAGATCTCCTGGTGAGTTCCTACGCTAGCACAGCCCAAAGGACATAGCATTTTGGAGGAGCTAATTTGACCCAAAGATAAAATATAGAGCAGTGGATAGAAAACATGTCCCTTTACCTTGTTTTCCATAGATCCTCCATTTCACAGCCTGGCTTAATCGAGGTCATTCACAAAGACCCATGAACAGGGTTTTCTGTGTTGCTGATGGAAGTAAGATCCACTTGGTTTTGGCTGCCAAATTTGTGGCTAATAGAACTCTTACCAAGCTCTGAAAGTTGAGAATCCAAACCAATTTCATTCACATTCATACCAAATTCATACTAAGATTCTTCTTTTCTCCTTTGCTGCTTTAGTTCTCTCCCATTGGTAACCCCTTCCCCCCACCAAAACACAACAGGATAAAAAGTATTTTATAGTACTACACAAGAAATGGGCTTCTGATTGGATTAGGACATTGTGGTCACTGCCTCCTTCATTTTAGGGGGATTCATTCCATCTACTATTCCATACCTCAGTTTACTATTAACTATAATCAGTCGTTCACTGAACAGTAAATGAGTACTTACTGTATGCTAGGCACTATACTAGTGCTAGAGATGTCCTTAGGAAGCTTACTATCTAATGGAAGAACTGGGAAGGCATATAATTAAAATATGATAAGCAATTTTCTATAACAGAAAAGGAACTAAGCTATGGAGCCCAAAGAGAGAATGCAGTGATGATTGTTACATAAAATACTGTACAATGATCATACTGTCACAATAAAAAGTTGAAAAAAAACAGACTTACAAAATCTTACATTTTCAACAAAACAAAGCATTTTTACTTTCTTGTTCCCTTCTTGCCTTTGTCTAATGTTCAGAATTCCTGAGGAGGTACATAATTTATTATTTTTACTTATTATATATTTGGAATGTCTATATATTGCTCTGTATAATCATCACATAATAGCCTTCTAATTCAATTTATTATCATTTTCCTATCAATTTCTCCATTGTTGAATACTTAGATTAGGTCTAAACTCTCTAGTATAAATGACACTAACCTTTCACTATATGTGTTTGGACTAAGAAAAGTTACTTAACCTACTTGGATCTCAATTTTCTCAATTTTCCCTTCTTTCTATATAAAAAGTAGTATATGATCTATGTTGTAAAATATTTACTTTCCTTTTTTTTTTTAAGATTTTATTTATTTGTCAGAGAGAGAGGGAGAGAGAGCAAGCACAGGCAGACAGAATGGCAGGCAGAGGCAGAGGGAGAAGCAGGCTCCTGCTGAGCAAGGAGCCTGATGCGGGACTCGATCCCAGGATGCTGGAATCATGACCTGAGCCGAAGGCAGCTGCTTAACCAACTGAGCCACCCAGGCGTCCCAAATATTTACTTTTCTTTATATATTTTTCTCTCTTTTCTTTTTGATGTTTCTTTTGGTATTTATGAGGTTTTCAATTTTTGTTCTTGTAGCTACCATTATATAATGAATGCCCTTTTCATCTTTTTCCTTCCCTATGCTTCTACTATTTAGTGCTTTGCCTTTCAACATATCCTCTGACTCTCAAGATTACCTATGAGTCAATTATCAAGCCTTTGTTCTTTAATTTTATCTTTTTTTTCTCTTCTCCCATGTTTTAGTTATGCTGCTTCTTCTTTGTAAAAATGTATAAAATTTACATAATAGTCTCCTACATCTTTTGGCTTTAGATTTTGCTCTATATTTTTTAAATCTGAAATCTACACTTAGATATATTTAATGCTTGCCAATGTGCCAAACTTACCCAAGTCATAGCTTCCTTGAATGAAGTTCATCTTCTATTAAGATTCCTCAGAAAGTACTCATAAATGCACTATTTCCTAAGTTGTCGCATATTTAAAACTGTTTTCCCTTACACTCTACGTTGACTAACCAGAATTTAAATAAAAATTTGGAGAGAAAAAATAAAGATAGAAAAAGAAAAAAAAAAACCTGTTTTCCTTTAGCCTTGATTTTTAAGTACAAGTTGGCCTGATATAAAATCCTTCACTAACGTTTATTTCTTAAGTCCCTTGAAAATAGTGTTCCACTATTGTCTTTCTGTGTATTTTGCAGTTGAGAATTCTGACATCTTGAATATTTCCTTTTTCAAGTGACTTTGCCTTTTTGCCTAGAGGCCTATATTTTAAAATGCTCTGTTAAAGACTTTGAGCCAGAGTTAACTATTCTGGGTCAATTTTCCCAAATATGTAATCAGTCTTTTCAATATATAGGTTTAGGTCTTTTTTCCTAGAAAGTTTTGATTATAATTTCAAATATTTGTTTGGTTCCACTGTCTTGTTTTAATTCTTCAGAAACTCCAATTATAGAAATTTTTGTTTTTCTTTGCCTATCTTCTAGATCTATTACTTTTTCTTTCAACAATTTAACCTTCTACTATTTTGCTATGATTTTTTTTGGCTATTTTCTTTCCATTTCCCTACTCCTCTTCCTGTATTTTCAGTTGACTCTATTCTCCTTAAGCACCTTGCATTTCATTTTCTTTTCTGAGAAGATTTTGTCTCTTCTTCCAAATGCTTTTTGAGTTTATTCAATACAAATTTCCTCTCTTCTTCAACACTCTGTCCATTTCAATTCTGAGTTTTTGAATTTTTGATTTGCAGAAGATTTTCCTATCTACTTGCTTAAGGATATTGAATTCATGCTGGGTAGTATGTTATATAGCTTTCCTGTGCTTATGTTTGGTTTGGTTATGTTTGGAAGAATTTTCTTTTCTGGTTTTCTTCTCATCTATTAGATTCCATTTTCTACTCATTTTTCAATGTCTTATATTTTCCTGACCTGCAATAACCAGTGTATTTCGGCAGAAATAATGGGTTTAGATGGCTCATCAAATTTCCTAGCTCAAGAGTATCTCTTCTATGACTAGAGTGAGGTCAGTTTCTTTAACGATAGTCCCTTAATCAAAGCTTGCTTTTATTTGGATGGGGATAAGAGCTGGTGTGTCTTCTGCTTTTATGATTATCTTTTATTTCTGTAGTATCCTTTATATGCATAGCTTGTTTCTTCTTTCCATCCACTACCAAGTCTCCAAAAAACATCTCCTCCCTCCAAATCATCTCCACCTTCCCAAAATCAGTGGCTTCTCAAATTGCTGCTCTTGGTCCCATGTACTTAAAATTCTCTAATTTTTTGTTTGTTTGTTTGTTTTATTCTCTAGTAACCCATGCTGCAATGCATAGATCTCAGACCCATTCTCAGTATCTTCTCACTAAGGGTAGCTCTTCTCCTTTATAAGGATAATTTCATTTCATTCTGCCATTGTTAGGATCCCCTATCCCAAATATTCTTTCTTTCTGATGAAGTCTCTACCTATATCTTCTCTGGCATATGCTTCAGAGTGTCCTTGGGCATTGTAACATTGATTTCCTTATTAGTTTCCCACTGCTGCTGTGTTCTATAACAGTGAAACTTGGTGGCTTAAAACAATATAAATTTATCATCTTATAGTTCTAGAGGTCAAAAGTCCAATGTGGGTCTCTGTAGGCTAAATTCAAGGCACTGGCAGAACTGAGTTCCTTCTGGAGGCTGTAGGAGAGAATATATTTTCCTGCTTCTTACAGATTCTAGAGGGCATCCCCATTCCTTGACTCATGGTCTCACTCCTCCATTTTCAAAGCCAGCAAGGTCCTGCTGAGCCCTTTTCATACTGCCATTTATCTGGTTCTTTTTCTTCTTCCTTCCTTCCTCCACTTATAAGGACCCTTATGATAACCTTGAGCCCATCTGGATAATCCAGGATAGTCTTCCCCTCTCAAAATCATCTGATTAGTCACCTTTATTTTCTCTACAACTTTAACTTCCCTTTGCCATTTAAGCTAACATATCAAAAGTTTTCGGGGATTAAGATGAGGATATCTTGGGGGAGTGGAGCATTATTCTGCCTACCACACTCTACTTGAACAGAAATGAAGTCTATAATATTCTATGCCTTCTGTGCTATATATATGGGTTATGGGTGGTTTTATTTGTCCTCCTTATTGATATTTATGGTTTTCAGAGGGGATATGGAAAGAGTTGGCTTTAAACAATTGCCATTACCCCAGTAGAAAATGAATTTCATCCACTTATCATTTCAAAGACCAGAATATTGTTTCATATCTTCCTCCCTTTGTTCATAATATACTTACTGATCAAAATGTCCTTTATTCTTTTTTTTTTTTGTCCTTTATTCTTTATAAAACCCTCACTCAGATGGTATCTCTCCCATACATCCTAGCCAGAATCAATCATTTTTACTTTTAGGATTGTTTAAGATTTCCCATTTAATCTATCATTCCATTTTCCATGTTGTTACAATTATTCCTTTATGTATCCTACTAGACCAGGGGAACTTTGAGAGTAAAAGATTACTTCTTATTCACTGTTATTTACTTACTGCATCGCATTGTATCTGACATGTACTCTGCTATATTATTATCTATATGAGATATCAATTTTAGAGTTAGTATTTATATTGAGCACTTAACATATTATTATTAATACACACTAAAATTCAATGGCATAGGTCTTATTATCCTTATTTTGTAGAGGAAAAGCCTGAGACTGAAATTATGTCCAAAGTCAGAGTCAACAAATCGTGCTATAAACTTTTATCTTAATTCAAGACTATTTGACTAAATACAAATCTTAAGCTATTTTAACTTCTTCCCAGTATATTCTCAGAGAGACAAAAGAAAAGTAGAGCATTCTTGGAAGTTAGCAAAAGAAGATTCCAGAACTCTATTGTTCTTTCTTCCTTAATGTTCCAATAAAATCACATGGTTTCCCTAGAAGCCAAGAACCTCTGCTAGGTAGAAAAATATAAAACTCAACTAGAGCATAAGCTAAGTAATCTTGGCATTTAGCATTTTACTTCAAGTAAAAGGAAACCTTGAGCATTTTCCCAGGAAAAAAGACCAGATGAACTAAAGATGCTGTGGAGACTCTGGAGATAAGCTAGGGGCTCCTGGAGGCTTTCAGGAAAAGTGGCCCTCCTATTTCAGGAAGCTAAAATGTCCTGAATAGTCACCAAAGTCCTCAGAACAGGCAAAAGAAGGCATATAATGCATTATTTTCTAAAGAGCTCACAATCCTAGCCTTGGCTCAAAAAGACCAAAATTAAAATACACAGTTGCTGAGTGAAAACTCATTTATAGGTACAGACTACCAGAAATCCATAGATTACACTGTTAAGATGGGAAGACAAATATAACAGGTAGAGTAAACAGAGAAATGAGAACAATGCTAGCTAATTAGTTGTGAAGAGGACTTGGATGCTAATTTTGCAGATGTAAGTATGTACTTCATATCTCCAGATGACATTTAATTGGGAGAAGTCAGAGCAAAGCAAAATAATAAATGACCCTTCAGTTCTGCTTCTAAATATTTCCCTGAGAATTTGTTGCATATCTTAAAGGAAGCAATAGCTTTACAGGCCTGGAAAATAGTCTTAAGACAGGTCTGAGGAAAAGAAGACACAGTCTTTCATGATGGCCATTGATCCCTATGAGTTAATGTTGACTTCTAGTATAAGGGATGCAAACCTAAGTAAAATAAACTTAGTAAAATAAATACTTAGTATTTATATTTTTATATATAAATATATGTGATATATTTATATATATTATTAAAATAAAATAAAAACTAAAATAAAATAAACCAGGAAGGAATTAAAATACAGAAGTCAGTCCCACCAAACACCAAGAGGACTGAGAAGTGTCCATTAATGTTACACAAGAGGAAAGCTCTCATAATGCTGTTATTAGGTAAGATCAGATGAGTCAGAATGATTTGAGACAGATGGACTTCAAACGTAACTTTGCCTCTATTATTGCATGACTTAGTGGCTTTGAGGAAGGACTAAATCAAGCCAAAATGGCAGAGTTAATGTATATGGACGTGTAGACTATGAAGGACTCCACAGTTCTAACCTGTATGACAGGACTGATGACTTCAAAGGGCCATTCCCATTAAAATACAATGATGTGATATCTACCGTTTAAAATAACAAAGATAAAACCAAATGAAAACAAAACAGACAAAAAGGGGAAAAGAAAAAAAGAACGTATGTTGGTCTCACAGTTCTTCCAGTCATGGCCACATTATTCTAAGGACTGGCTGTTCTATTTCCCTACCTTCTGTTCTCTAATGAAAATATTCCAATCAAGCTCTCATCCCCACCACTCCAAACAAACTGTCCTATAAAGGACCACCAATGTCTTCCACCTTGATGAGGACAAGGGATAACTTTTACACTCAAGCATGCTTGACTTCTCAGTAACATTTGGTGGAGTTAATTTCCTTCTCCCTCGTGAAATACTTGTCTCTCTTGTTTCTGGAATAACACACATCCTGTTTTTTAGTTTATTAATGGTGAATATTCAACTCTGTTCTTCATCTGCAACAAGGTTAATAGTTCTCAAGGAAGTTGTATGGAAGTTGTATGGAAGTTCTTTCTCTCTTGATCATACAACTGATGTATGATCTGTTGTATGGTGTTTTATAATGGGAGGAAGGGGGGTTGTGGGAGGAAAGGAGGGAGGAAGGAAGGAGAGAAAGAGAGAGAGAAAAGAAAAGAAAAGGAAAAAAGGAAAAGAAAAAGAACACATCAATTTCATTTAATCCAAGGCAAGATGGCAAAGAAGTAGGAGACCCTGTTTCAACTGGTCACCTAAAGGGAGCTAAATATCTACCAGAACACTCTGAACACCAGGCTAAAGAGAAAATTGCTTGTTTACTTAATGTGATTATAGAGACTAACTTACAAATCCTCAGGAGAGACAGTGAAAAATCATCTAGCTTCTCCTCCTTTCCCACAAACTCCCAAACTAGTGTTCAAAATGTTCTACATCCTCCCTTCCAACGGACTGACATCCTCTACTGCTCACTCCCAGTGACAGGGAACCCACTCTCCCACCCCATCTCTGGACAGCTGTGATGTCTAGAATTGTCTTCCTTGAATTTAGCTACAATCTGTACTCCAGAACTTTTCATATATTATCCCAAGCTCTAATGTCTGACACCACAATCAGTCTGATCCCTCCCTATGGGCCAACTGTTTGGAGGACTGGAGAATCAACTTCATTTTCTCAGGGAAAGGCTCCTCTAAGCAGATACTTTATAAGACAAGTGGTAATAAGTCATGTGAAAAAGAAAGAGACCTTGTAAGAAGCAAAGGGAATAGTACATGCTTCTGCCCAGAAACAAGAAAGAGCATGGCAATTTCCAAGGACTGAAAGATGTTTCGTGTTCCAAGAATACTGTTTCTGTAGGATTTTAGGAAAGAAAGGGGAGGACAAGGAATAAGCCTAAAGAGGTAGGACTGTAAAGGTGCTTATAACTACTTTAAGAATTTTGAATTTTACTCTGTGAACGCTAATGAACATAGACCTGTTTCAAGCTGAGGACAAACTTGATACACATTTTAGGAAGACCACCTTCACTGTGGTGTGGAGAATGGATTAGATATGGGTACAATATAAGACAATTAAGGGAGACCTTTTAGAAAACTCTTGTGGTAATTAGGGTTCAAGATGATCATGGCCTGGACAAGGAAAGCAGCAATAAGAGAGATCGAAGTTGACAGAAATCAAGATACTTAGGAACTAGAATTGACACAACTTTTATTCTCTGTGAGAGTGATGGTCTTATACAGAAATTCTCTCAGAACCTTGGTATATGTTCTGTTGGATCAAAAGCCTGACATTCACTCTTCAAGACTAGTGCTTCCGTATTATTTCCCCACCTCCCTTGAGCTTCAGTTCCCCTGACTACTGTTTACTCATTCTATCCCAATCAGTCCAGATGCATTCTCCTTGACAAAGGAAAACCAACTCAGGAAGTGAAGACTTTGCACTCTGCTCTGTTAGGGTAGCATGTCCCTAACAGTATATTTGCATAACTGACAACCAGCCAGAGTAAAGACTCTATGTAGGAGGGTGATGGTTGTCACAAAAATGAAGAATACAAAAAGCACAAAAGCATTTGTTTTCTCTTATATTTCAAACAATGCTTCAGCATACAGATAAAAGATTACCATGTTATGTAAATTTAACTGTATTTAGGCTCCCTTCATCTCCGTTCTAGGAGGCAGGAAAGGGAGACGATGACAAAAACCTGGATGTGAATCTCAACTCTATTCTCTTAAAAGCCATGTGACCTTGGAAAACTCAAGTAACTTCTTTGGCCCTCAGGTTTTCTTGTGTGAAAAACAGGGTGAGTAATAACCCAGCTCACTATAATTAAGATAGCTAATGAAGGTAAAATGCTTAGCATAGTGCCTGCTGCCCAACAGTCCTCAGTAAACAGTGGGAATGGTGGATACTGTTGCTGATAATTGCAAGGTTAAGTTGCTTTCAAAACCCCATTATATTCTCTACCAAGAGAATAAGATTCTGCCAAGTCAAGACCTTCTTAATTTTCCTGCAGTCAACTCTAGGGGGCCTGAGAAGCTGTTTTCTTCTCTCTCTGAACGTGGCCTAGCACTTCCACAGGTATGATTGGTCTTGAGGAGAAGTGAGCCTCCGCCCAGGTGTTGTCCCCTCAAATATGTTGCAGATTGTCTCATGGTATCACCATGGTCTGGGTTACTCTCCACCTAATTGGACTGAGTCCTACTAGTACCTTGGCTATCATATTCATCACCTTTTTTCCTAGACAACTAGCTTCCCTGATCAGTTACACCACCCTTTTGCTCCCTCTCAAAAATCCCCCACCTCTCACTTCCTTAGGGACCCATCATCCAATTCATCTTGTGAAGTTCCAGTTTCATAGCCTCTTCCCTGGAAGAAGAAACTAGCTGTGCAGCTAGCATCCAGAGGTACTTAAGATGTAAGGGACCAGAGAGCATAAAGCTTCAGTAAATGATGCTGGGTTAGGAATTAGCCTAACTTCATTCTAACTCCACTCTCTTGGAGGAGACATACACGGGAATTATGCAGATGTTCAATTCCAGTTATTAACTCTAAGACCTCCCTGAACTTGTTTGCTCATTTGAAAAATGAGTAACAAGAGTACTTATTACTTCAAGGGTTCATTGTGAGATGAATAAGGTAAGACATTAAGGGCTTAGTAGACCTATCACATAATATGCACTTAACTAAAGGAAGCTTCTCCTACTGTTCTGTGATTATGATTATTACTCCTAGAGTCACTTTCCAGGAGGTTAGTGTCCAGTCCTCTTCATCGCCTATAATTCACAACTCTTTTTTTTTTTTTAATCTCCACAAGTTAAACATGATCTGACCTCTCCAAGGAAATCTCTGTTGGCTTTGTCTAAAAGTTCCCTGCACAACCATCTCTGTAAAATCTCAAAGCAAAGACATCTTTGCATACTAAACCAAAAACCATGGCAGTGACTACAATGTGTGCATGTTAGAGTTGACAAGGTACTCAATCTCCTTGGAACCTTACCACAACTCTGAATAATAACGGAACTAGGGTTACCATGCCCACTGAGAAAGCCAGCCAAGAGAGTTTAGGTGACCTGTCCAAGGTCACACAGCCAGAAAAAGGCAGAACTAGAACCGGAATGAAGGTCTTATAATTTCTAGTAATGCCTCTTAACTCCTAAGTCTAAAGTTCTCTACTCGGAATTGACTAACTGTTTGGCCCAGGGCTTCTGGGTCTGATAGCCTCATAGAAGTACATAGAAAGGCCAACAGCTTGCACGCTGACAGTGCTTGACCTCTGGTCACACTGACAAACCAGACCAAAGAGAAAAGAAAGGGAAGGGAACAAGGAATTTCAGAACTCAGAACTCAGAACTCCAAAGACCTCAGCATGCCAACTCCTCATTCTAAATAAGAAAACCATCCCTTCCCTAAGGACACACTGAATTCACAGCAAAGCCAAGACCAAAATGCAAAGGAGAAAATTAATTTAGGAAGTGATTTGAAAAAAAAAATGTATGGACTCATCACTTTTAGGTTTCATTACCATCATTAAACTAAAATTCACTGAGCATGTGCAAAAATCAGCACTAATTCTGGACTCAAAAAAAGAAAAGATACAGATCTTATCTTGAGAACATTCAATATTGTCTCTCCCTTTCTCTCTCTCACACATGCACTCATTTAGAAGAAATATTAATTGATATGAGCAAAGCACTATAATTTACATATAAATACTTTATATCTTAATTAATTCTATGAGGGTAGGTACTGTTATTATCCCTATTTTATATATATCCCTATTTTATATATGAAGAAACTGGGATTCAAAGAGTCTCAGAAATATTCCCAAGGTCTAAGTAATATAGGTAGGATTTGAAGGCAATCAAATTCTGATAGCCATCCTCTAGTCTATTCCAGTTGAAGAGACAAACTCCTAAACAAAGAAGTTCCCTCCAAATATTTCAAAGGGATGATAGGTCCATTTCACCTGGGCAGTGAGGGACCTTAGACCTGGGATGGAGCCCACAGCACCTGAGAATGGTGTTCTTCTAGGTTACAGACTTAGTAGAAGGTAAGACAGAAATTCATGAGGAGAGCTGCTGGAATTCTATGTCCACTGTGCATGCAGTATCATCTCTCTTCTCTGAATTTTTCAAAGAACCACTTCTTAATGAATCTGCAGCAGCCCCAGCCAGGGTGACTGCAGACAGCGCATTAAAGAAAGAAAAGCAGGAGTGAGAAGGAGGGGGTTGAGGCAGCATGGAGAGACACTTTAGTTTCATTGCTATTGAATCTGTTCTTTATCTTTCAAAGCTGGAACAAGCAATCCAATCCATACAGCCTTTTCCCCCCTTCAATAAATTGCATTTAAAAAAAATCAACTGGTGCAGGATTTATTGATCTGAATTGACAGTGAACTGCACAAATTCATACAAAAGAGTTTTCTCATTATAGAGTCATTTAAAGGACTTGTTAGTTCAGAGCATTCATCGTAAAGTTCACCAGCAGTATTAAAAAAAAAAAGCCCAAAAAATGTATAAAATTGAACCTGAACTGTGTTTTTATTTCTATCAATTGGACTTTTTTCAGCACATTCTTTCAGCCATGTTCTCTTCAATTTGGTAGACAAAACCAGAAGGCACAACTTTGACAATTTTTTTCCAAGAGCAGTAATAGAAAACCTGGGGTTTTAGCCAGTCAAAACTTGAAACCAAGGGTTGGAACTGAACAAAAGCTGATTCTATGGAAAAGTGTGGTTTTGACTGCAGGTCCTCCTCTATGTGGAAACGAAGTGGTCTGTCATTGAGGGTGGTTTGTTGGATTTCTCAGCCTTCATGTAGAATGTCAACTCTACCATCTGCTCCTGTGGCTTCCCAAACATAAAGAAAGCTGTCTTCAACCAAATATACCAAGCCATTTCAGATAGTATCAGTCTCAATGGTCAGAGTTTGGACCCTAACAGAAGTCTCTAAGTATGTAAAGAAGATACTCATACTACAAAACCATTCCGTTAGACGTCTTACTTTTCCATATGGTCAAGAAATGACTAGAGGCTCCACAATCAAACAATCGCCAATTTGTCCTGAGTGGCCCTCCAATGACATGAAAGGATCACAGGCAGGAATATCCATTCTATTTCTTGCTATATTTGTCAGAGGAAGAGTCAAAGGCACAGGCTCTAAAGTCAGGCTGCCTGGGTGTCAGTGCTCCTCTACCACCTACTAGTTGTATGTCCTTGATAAGTTATTTAATCTCTTAGATTTCATTTTCTCCATCTGCAAACTGGGATTAATTAGAGCATTCACTATATAGGGTAAGAATTAAATGAGATGAATATATGATCCTAGTTTAATAAATGCAAGTTATTAGATTTAATTGTGCTTATAAAAAGTCTTATATAGGACATTATATATTTAATCATTTGATGTCTCTGATATTAGATCTTCCATGAAATATGTTCTTAAGAATTTAATGCAAAGAAAACAGAGTACCTACCAAGAGTCATTAGCTTTGTCACATTGAAGAGCTCTGTAATCTAACCTGGTTCCCACTTTGTCTTTGTGAAAAGAAAACTCAAATCTAAATGTGATGACAGCTTGTATTTGATTGACCATGGCTAATGTATTTATTTCACCTTCTTAATACTGGGATTTTGATACCCTGCTGCAGAATGCTTCAAGGTCATTTTTAGAAGTCTTCCTGTCAGTTTCTTAGTAGCAAGGTGCCTGCCATTCCCATTTATATACAGCATATCTAAGCATACAGCACAAAGTAGGTATTCATAAATATCTATTGATTTGCATGTTTGAGAAAATTTAAGAAAATAAAAGACACCCAAAAGATAGAGCTTTGATTAGCATCAACATTGCCCAAGGCATAATGAAAGTAATTTGTGCCTTCCTTAAAACCTTCTTGTTTACTACAATTAAAAATATGTTTTTACTGTGTAATGAGTTCAAATAATAAGTTACTTAAGGGTCTTCATTTTATTCATCTTTCTCAGATCTAGCCTGATGGTTAGCACTTTTGTGGTAAAGGTAATGAATACACATATAAAATTTTAAAAAATGATATGAGTAATGGATGATCAGTAAGGTCCCCAGAACGAAATAAAACTCACA
Source organism: Lutra lutra (assembly GCF_902655055.1). NCBI lineage: Eukaryota > Metazoa > Chordata > Mammalia > Carnivora > Mustelidae > Lutra > Lutra lutra. The sequence continues at coordinate 69,415,677 of NC_062290.1, read as the reverse complement.
CTTCACATCAAGCACATCCCATTATAATGACTCAATGGCAGCAGTTAGAATGAGTTCAAGCCATTCTTAGTTAATCTAAGAGAAAGATAAAAAGGAGGATAATAGGAAAAAGGGAGCAGGAAGCCATCTCCAACCACATTTATTTAGTCAATAAATATTTCTTAAGCACCTTCAATATGCCAAGCATTGTTCTAAACACAACATCACAAGAGTGAATGAGTCAAAGGATCTGTTCTTACAGAGCTTACATCCCAGTGGAGACAAAATAAACAAGGAAACAGCAGAATAAATAAGATAAGCTTAGATAATAAATCCTATGAGGAAAATGAAACCGGATAACAGGATAGAGAATAACTGGATATGTAAAGGTAAGTAATTTTAGATAGGATGTCTAAAAAGTCTCCTTCTGGCCTCTATTTAAGCACTTCTTTATTATAATATCTTTACAGCATTGGGTTATGATGATCTTGCCCACATTTATCTCCCAAATGCTCCAGCTGAAAAATGACATATCACAGTCTCAAGCACAAAACATGGTGTTTAGTACCTATTAGGCCCTCAAGAATTTTTTGCTGGATTAAAATTTTTTGAAGGAAACAATCTATTTGGAGGATACCAAAGAAGGCAAAAAAAAATTTTTTTTTGATGGGAAGGAAAGGGGGGTTGAGGTCAGTAAAAGCTTCAGAAGCAAGGTAAGGAAAAGCACAAAAACAGGAAAGCACATGCCAAATTTGGGAAACAACTGTAGTTCAGGGTAGCACGGTGGGGGAAGTAACTGGGAGGTTCACTGGTAGAGGCTGGTGTTGTAAGATTGTGAAAAGACATGACTATTACACTTGGACTTTCTCCCACAAGCAACGTGGGAGCCATCAATGATTTAACAACAAAAAAGCCACACTACAAGTTCTGGAAGGTGGAAAAATCACTCTGGCAGCTGAGAAAGAGATCAAAGGGGAAGAGACAATAAAAGGGGAATCAAGACAAAAGCAGCTACAATGACATAGCTGAGAAAAGACGAGGGGCTGAGCTAGGCTGTGGCAGTGTCAATGGAGGGACCCAATGTAGATTCAGGAGATATTAATGAAATAGAATCAACAGGACTTGGGAATCAGTTGTACCTGAAACCAACTGCATCTAGCCCAGAAGGAACTGGAAAGAGTGACTCAGCAGTTGCCAGCTCAGAGACCTTCATTTTTTCGTGGTTTATTCATGAGAGGTTGAGATACATAAAATGTGTAATGAAAACAGATACCTTGAGCAAGTGGCAATTCTGTCAACAAATATGGAATCATTTTCCTTTCACTCCATAGGAGAGTCTGAACCAAGAAGTATCCAAAACACTTTTTGGGTCAGCAACCAGCATGGACTTCCGCTCTCAGTGGGTCAGTTTGACTGGAGTCCTTCCATCCAAAGTTGTCTGCCATTGAACTGTGCGGGCTAACTCTCATTGTCACAAGGAGACTTTGTCCGCACAGCAGGGGCTGGCAACTTAATATTTTGCATAAAAATTCATGAGTTGCAGTATCCATTTCAGCTATGTTATAAAGTAGTAAAAGGAAGAAAGAGGGAGGAAAAGAAAAGTTCAGCCCTGCACTCAGATAGGGTTCATTTTGAGTGATGATTGCAAGCCATCCTTGGAAATTACAGATGCTACTTGGTTCACTATTATTTTGCAGCATCTCCAGTAATCTTCCATGATCATTTATAACAGCATGTCTGATGACTTTCAAAACGTAACGGGAAAGGGTACTTCTGTGAAGCATGTCTACTCAAAGGAAAATCAATCTTGGCTGCTGAGGGAGTGAACTTTGTACCACCACGATTAGACAGTTCGAGATTTCAACATATAAAAATAGGAATGGCAGGGGTCCAGTCTTCCAACGTATATGTGTGTATGATGTGTGTTCCAGTTGCTTGAACAGTTTATGATTTCTCCTTTCATCCAAACAAAACACAACATGTGTCAAGAATCCAAATTGGCACACTCCAATAGAAAATATTCATGAACTCCATAATAACTACTAATGTTTATGTAATGCCTTTACAGCTTGCTAAGTACTTGTCACACACCTGAGCTGCTAATCATCAAAAATACCTCACACTTTCCAACCTTCTTTACTTCTCTGACAACCATTCCTAATACCTGGAATGTTCTCCCAACTGTGCTCCTGCGTTTCAAGGGTAAGCTTAGAATTTCCCTCGCTATAGTACACTCTCTGGTTATTTTAACCCTTACAATGTGAATAATATTTCATAACGTATAAAGATCTCTGACAGGCAGTGTAGTATAGAAAGTCAGCAACATTCAGCACCAGAAGACTTAGATTCAAGTACTGGTTTTACAATTTATTAGCTGTATCACCTATGATGATCTTTCAACCACAAAACAGGAGTCAAATTGTTATCTACTTCATGTGATCTTTTCATGTAGAACAAAAGAGATGTTATATAGAACCCTGCTTTGTAATCCTAACTGATTATATAAACATTAAGTGTTAATATCCTACTATATTTATCTCAGAGGGCTACTATGAGGGCTAATTGATGTAAACACTGAACCCAGGGCCTGGCACATAAATGCTCAATTAATGAGAATGATAATAGTATTAAAATTTACTTGTTGATTTAGCAGATCTGAATTAGGCACACAGTATGTGCAAAACCCCACAATGGATATAATACTTCACTCATCTTCTACATAATGCACAGTAGAAATATAAAAATGTTATGAATAAATAGGACAATAGAGTGATTAGATCAGTGGCTCTGGAATCAGATCAGCTAGGCTCTGAACTTCATTCCAACTCTTTAGAACTGTGTGACCTGGGGCAAGTTACTTATTCTGTCTGTGACTCCGCTTACCCATGAAATGATAAAAATCGTAGATCCTTAAATATAGGCTTGTCAGAAAGATTAAGCAAATTAATCCATGGAAAGAGCCCCAAATGGTGTTGATCACATATGAATTGTTTGAACAAATTGCTTGAATAACACGTATTGCTAAGTATTAGGTATTATTATACTCTTTTAGGGTAACTACCTCAGAAATAGTTCTTTGTGTGAGTCAGTAAGAAAAATGTTGGTAATAAGAAATGTACTCAATTACTCATTCTTTGAATCCATCCCACCGCTCCTACTTCACCTCTCTGCCTCCATTCTCGTCCTCTCTCCAAATGCACCCTCATGTTCTAACTAGTCAACATTCTAAGGCATCAAGCCGATCATGTTAAAACCTGCAGTGCATCCTGAACCTGCTTTACAGCTTTCCATTTCCTGGCTTCACCCTCCTCTGCAGCAGCTCTTCTGCAATTTATCTCAGCCAGTTCTCCAGACTTGGAGAGTTGTGGTAGTGGAGCCATGGAGAGGAGTTGGGAGAGATTAACCCATCCCCTCCAATAATGTCCAGAAGCCACATATCCTCATTTTTGATATGGGCAATAGATTGCTTAACAATTGTGTGTCAAGATGCTATGCGGATTCAGCTTCAATGTTAAGTTCTCTGGTTTTCTTCCAACCAGATCACCTCCTCCAAACCTCTTCTATGTAGAAATTCTGAAATCATCATGCTTAATTGCCTACCCACTTCTCAAAACAAGCCATTTCCTCACAGACCTCCCTATCATTTGTCCAAGTGATTTCCTTTCCCTGGGATTCCATGCCACGATCAACAATAATGCCCATTTATCATTTCTAGACTCAACTCAATTATCTTCTCCTCAAAGAAGACTCTTAGGACCCTGCAAGCAGAGTCAGTCATTCTCACAATACTTTATACTTGGCAGAATGTCCCTATAATATGTGCTTCCCAAAGGAGGATTTGGCTCAGCATTTTTGGCACCTAGCACAACCACACACCTAGTAAATAGTAAGTATTAATCTAAGTTAATATTTGGAAGATCATATTATTTGCATAGAAAGCTTTGAATAATAGAATCCTAAAAATCACAAAGCACGAGTGATGTCATTAATGATGTCAGATTGCTGGTCAATGCCAGATTTCTTGGTTTAGTATCTTCATGATATTAACGAAACTCTCCAAAACCCAAAATAGCCACTTTAATAAATGTTAGTAAAACTGTTATCACCATTCAACAAACACACTCAGGATTATAAAATACTCATCTCTACAATGGGTACTAGATATACTTGAGATGTTCAAGTACCAGATTTTCTGAACCAAAACAACAACAACAAAAACCTTGAGGGTCTAAGAAAAGGAAGAACAGTAATGATTAAAAAAAAAAATCTACCATTTACTGAGTAGCTATGATGTCTCAAGACTGTATCTGGTACAGTACGTGGATTATCTCACTTTGATCTCACAAAAATTCTGTATGTTGAATATTTTTACCTCCATCTGACAGATGAAAAAACTGAGTCTTGGAGAAGTCAAATAACTTGGCCAAAGTCACAACATGGGAAAGGAAAATCAGAATTTGAACTGTTTTCAGAAACTACTCAGAAACTATCCTATTCAGAATTTTTATATTCTGAAACTATTCAGAAACTATTATACTATCAATTTCAGGAATAATTTCTACCTTGATAACACACAGTTTCAAGACTTAGGGAAGGAATTCTCAGTCTAGACATATATGAGAAGTACCAAAACATGAGCAAGAAGCATTTAAGGACTTCCTGAATTGCCTCCTAACCTCCAGCCCCTTTTCGTAAAATGTTGGCTTTCTTTCTAAGTCTAACCTCATTGATCATTCCTCCAGATCCAAGTCACACATGACCTCTCCTCACCAAATCATCCTATACATTATTTTTAAATAAATCACCTTAGCACACCATTTCAATTGTTGATAAGGATGGAGAGATAGACTGGGGCAGACTTGTGAAAGGCCTTGAGAATTTAGCTAAAAAATTATCTTTCTATTCTGGAGGATCCTATCACATTGAAAGTTTCTGAGCACAGAAATGTTATATGCACAGCAGGTCTATAGAATATAAATCTACCAGCAGTATAGAGACAGATGAGAAAGGCAAGAAGACTAGCTCAAAGGAAACAGTGTGTTGTGACCCCAGAAATAAACAAACAAACAAAAAAACCCTAGAGAATTGATAATAGAAATGGGATACATAGAGAAATGGTAAAGAATGTTATAAAACAAGGGGAAGAAAGCAGAAGTGGAGACAAAGATCAACTTTGAAGCTAGGGTAAGGATTTTGAATGGCATTTAGACTATTTTTCTGAAGGTGGTGAGAAGATAGCTAACTATTGTTGTCTGCAAATCACTGGAGTTGTGACACAGGAAACAGAAAGATAGATGGGTCAACGGGTATCAGACTGGTGGCTGAGATATCTAGGGAAGTCAGGGTAGAGAAGGAATTCAAGGATAAACCCTTGAAGCATAACTCCATTCAGAAGACTCAGTGATCCGGTGAATAAATGTCTGTTGAACACAAGCTATATGCCAGACACTGTTCAGAGTCCTGGAGATGCAGCAGTGAGCAAAGCCCTAGACTTCTGCAGTTCACAATACAGTAGCATCTGAGAAGGAATAGCTAGAGTGGTAGAGATAAAAGCAAAACACTGTAATAATCAGTTCAGTAAGTTTCAAAAAGCAACTGGTGGTCAACCACATCAACTTAGAGTCTATTCTTCTCACCAGAAAAATGAAAGTCTGCATGTTCAAGGTGTACCATTATTGCCCAAAAGTTCTTCTCAAGAATCCATATTCAGACTATCAGAACCATCCACCAGAAAGGTTGACAGTGGTTGAACATAAAAAACAGGTCTTTGAAATCTCTTTAGGAGAGATAACCGTAATTCATCAAGGCATTGTCTCTGACCACTCAAGTAAAGTCCCCAGAATGGGACAGGACACTAGCCAGAAGGGGAGAAAACACACAGGCTGAGGAAATCCAAAATGTAACTTGTCTCAAGCAGTTTTTAAAGAGGAATGTGCCTTAAGAGGAATTTAATCCATATGTTCCAGATTCTTTTACATTCTACAAAATGTCAGCACATAAAAGCTCTCTGATGTCCAGAGATCTTTCCAATTCTTTTTACGAGACTTGTTAAGCCATATCACTTCTAAATTGGAAGTTGTGTTTTACTCAGAGTAAACAAGCTCACACACCAGCAACCAGGAGTTTAGGTCAAGGAAGAAAAGACAAAACCTTCAGTAAACACGTAGGACATAAAAATAATTTCCTTCCTTGCTGTACGTGGTCCACATGTAAGGGGAACACGAATCAGTTAAGCACAAAACCAGACAATAAAGCAAGTGCATAGTGTGTAGAATCAGCTGCTATAGGCAGAGACAAGGATGTGGAGGGTGGCCAGAGAAAACACACTTGATAGTGGGTATCATGACGTAATCACAGAATAAATGATTTTTAAGAAATGTGAGGAAAAAATTACTTTAGCCGACACTCAGCCCAGAAATTGTTTCATCTACTGAAAGCCAGAGAGAGCTATAAACACCCTCTCATCACAACACTGCAGAGAAGGCGGCATTCTGTAATAAGAATTTTACAAAACAAGTTTTCCTGAAAGAATATTCTGCCTCTAGCATTTTCATGGATTTGTGCAATGGCAAATAAAAACAGAAATCATCGGAGAAATAGAAATACACAAAGAGATCTTTACTGTATAGATTGAACTTAAGCAATTTCATTCATAAGGATTAAAAACTGTGAAACCAGTATTGAGAATCTGCCAAGCAGCTTCTGTTTCTCCATTGAAACTGAAAACAGAAACAAACTGATGCAATTCCAAGATTGGCTCAGCCATCTACAGAATAAGTGTGGCAGGAGGTGCTGGTGGTGTGTTACTCTGCATTATAATTTATATCATTTCCCTTAGAACAATTCCTTCTATAGGACACCAAAGTACTAAGCTCTTTTAAGAGTCAAATCTGAGATTTTATGCTTAATAAGGAAGAAATGTTTATTATTTTTAATATCACACTACCATCTATGGAGGATTGGGCCTAACCAATGAAGAACCCATTAGTTGCCAAAACTGGTACCGAAACATTAGCTAGGCCAGAGCCAAACGGCTCAGCATAAGCAGTAAGAATCTGAAGATGAGAGGAGATCCAGGAAGGGAAAGAAAGGAGCCAGTGAGATGAGGCAAAGGCTAAGGTGGAAGAAAACTCTTTGATGATAAGCATGTAAAGACTTGAGAGGATAGACATATCTTCAAGACTACCTGAGTCACCTGCTTTGCACACTTCAGTAGGGCCCTATGATTCTACTTCAAGAAGTATCTGGCAAAGGAGTGGAATGTTGGGTCAAAATGGGCAGCGAACTAAACAAGAGTCAGGCCAAGCAGATACTAGGGACTAAAGCCATCTGGCTTGTATCTGGAAAGAATAACTTCTCTCCCTACCACTTGTTCCTAACTTGGGCCACTGCTCTGATAGGCGGAAAGAGACAGGGGAATATCCAACATAGACTTCATGACCAGGGGCTCTGTTTCTATGGAGAATGCTAGAATTCCTATCAATGACACCAAAATGCCTATCAACTGTGATGTTTGGTCTTTACACAGCTCCTGACACATACTAATGACTTAATGAACACTGAAAGAGTGAATGAGCCAAGAAAATATTCAGCCCATGTGAACTGAGAAGGGGAATGGACTCTTCCAAGAGTTAAATCCATGGATACAATAGAAGAAGCAAAATAAAAAGAGCATCCATAGCCTTGCCGCTCAAGGTGTGGTTCATGGGCAGTACTGGGAGCTTGCTAGAAGTGAGGAACCTTGGGCTCTACTCCAGACCTCTGAATCCAATTGTGCATTTTAAGAAGGTTCCCAAGTAGACCATTAGAGGAGCACCGATCTAGACCATCAGCAGGACAGGCAGAACTAAAGCCACACAGACTACAAGGGTCATCACCACCACAGTGAAGAGAAGTTGGTGGTTACCCCTAGATCCCCCCCGCCATGGCGATGCCTGCAGGTTATTTATCTGTCACTCTGAAGGTAAATTTCATCTCCCTTTCTCTTCACAAATGACCAAGGAAAGAACTTATTTGGATACTATTATTAGAGAGAGAGTTCTTTCCCATTCTGTTAGACTCTCCATTTGCAGTCATCAAGTCAGTAGCCTGGAGAAAAACTATGAATTTCCAGATATACTGCTTACATGATCACTGTTCCTAGTGGTAAGTGTAACAACGGTTAAGAGGAGCTAACAGCCATACGGTGAATATGGGCATGCAGGGCGTCCAGGCACAGTTCTCATGGTTTCCACATTCGATCCTCTTAAAAACCCTATGACATAGCTCCTTTACTTACCCTCATTTAAATCCTTCAACACTGTGACATGGGTACTTTTATGGAGTTACAGATAAGAAATATCTACACAAGAAAACAGCAATTAAATCATAAGAAGTTGTTGCATTCAAACCCAGACCTTCCCATCTCTGGTATCTGCATTCTTCCCATTATACCATGTGGTCCAACTGCAGCCAAAGTGGATCCAAGGGTGAGCAACTCCTTGCATAACTGTTCCTAACAGCCGCTTGGTAATTGGAAGACTATGCCCAGATCACCAAACCCAAATACCCTGAAACCAAACCCACTGGAACTTGAAGTTGTTTTCTATGTCAGCGTGCAAAGTGATGGGAATGGAAGACACACTGAAATGATTTTGTCTTAAGATGACTGAAGCAGGGGCACCTGGGTGGCTCAGTGGGTTAAGCCTCTGGCTTCAGCTCAGGTCATGATCTCAGGGTCCTGGGATCGAGCCCCACATCGGGCTCTCTGCTCAGAAGGGAGACTGCTTCCCCCTCTCTGCCTGCCTCTCTGCCTACTTGTGATCTCTGTCTGTCAAATAAATAAATAAAAAATCTTTAAAAAAAAATAGAAAAGATGACTGAAGCAGAAAGTGGGCTGTGCACACCCCTCTGGGTGCGGGCTAGGATTCTCCACCAACTCACAGGACCCCTCACCCACCATCTCTGGGTGCTCGTAACACATTTGGGTATTAGTTCTTTAACTCATCTTCCCTGGAGAGTGTGCTCAGTTCTCCCTCTAAGTCTAAGGTCTGTAATTTCTAAAGATAAGTCTCCTTTTACTGTCTTACTCTGTCCTAGGCAAGTTGCTCAGATCCTAGCAGTGAAGCAGAGTAGTAAAGCTGCTGATGGGATCCTGAGGGATCAGAGGGAAAAAGGCGCATAAGAGACTATATCAGATGGCTTCATTCCAAATTCCTCAACTGCCCTATTTTCCTGTTTCCCTGTCTATGAAATAGGATCTAGCTGGAAGCAGTGTAAGTACATCAATCAGAGCAGAGCCTAGTAAGTACTAAAGGAAGAAATTCTTTTTATCCAAACTTGGTTGTTTTATATGCTTTGTGTCAGAGACACTGATTGCTCAAGATACCCACATCTCTCTGAAGGGGACTCATACAAACTGCAGCTGAAGCTCCCAACTCGGACGATTCTGCAAGCTGGCACCAAATCCCCCTCTTGCACAATCACTAGTGTCAGTAAAAGCTTTATTAAAGAAAAAAAAAATAGGTGTCTATTACCTAGGGCGGCCATGATAAAATACCACAAACGGGGTGACTCAAAACAACGGCAATTTCTGGTTTCACCAGTCTGGAGGCTAGAAGTTGGAAATCGAGGGGGCAGCAGGGGACTCCTTTATCCCATCTGGCGGTCTGCTGGCAGTCTTTGGGGGTGGCTGGCTTGCAGCTGCAGCACTCCAAACTCTGCCTTCGTCATCACATGATGTTCTCCCTGTGAGTCTGTGTCTCCACACAGCCCTTCTCAGAAGGCTGCCATCGTACTGGACAAGGGACCCAACCTACCTTCATATGACCTCATCTTAGCAAATTACATCTGTGATGATCTTACTTCCAAATAAGGTCACATTCTGACGTACTGGGAGTTAGGACTTTAACGTATCTTTTTTGGAGGACACAAATCAAAGCCGTGACAGGATGGATTCCAAATACTAAGCAACACAACAGTTAATGACTCCAAACTCCCTAACATCCCCAAAGCACATTCCCTTTCAGAGGGAGTCATAGTCCTCAGACTAGTTTGATTTCAGACTGTTTATTCCCCAGCTTGATGATGGAAGGCACGATGATGCAAGGAGTAGGAAAAGTCTGGAGGTGGGAGTCAGAACAATCTGCATTCTAATACCAGCTGGGTCTGCCATTTTACGTACTAGGGAGTAGGGGCAAGTCAGTTGACTTCTCTAAGCCTCAGTTTCCTCACCTTTAAAATGTAGATAGTAAGAAATTGCAGCAGACATGGTAGGTGCCCCGCCCATATTCTCTTGAACCTCATACCTGCCGGAATCTTCATTTATCTAAGGATTTCTCTGTCCACAAGAGCCCATTCTGCTCACCCAGGGTGCAAGTACTGAATCATGAACATTCCCAGAGTGCAGCCCTCAACCAACAAGCAAGAGGAACCAGTGCATAAAACACCCCAGTTCCCTCACACCTTGTTTGGGACAACCCTGAGGCATTCGTTCCAAACTGGCTTCTAGAGCTGCCCAGCAGGATTGGCCCTCCCGTTGGCCACATTGTTAACTTGCTCACAACGCACCCTTAATTGGCTGCCTTCCCTTTCTTGCTCACTTCCCCACTCCTTCTCAGTATTTCCTGGGACCATTTCCCAAATGAACTACTCACATTTGAACGTTGTCTTGGGGCCTACTTCTAGGAAAACCAAACTGAGACAACGGATTTTGCAGAATTATTACAGAATTATTAGGTGTAAGAAATCATACAGGCAAAGAACTTGGTATATAGTGGGTGCCCAGTAAATGGGGGCTATTAAAATAAACTAAGGCATTGCCATTCAAGAGGCATTATAATATTCATGAAGGGCGATGATACAACAAAAGCCAGGGTCTGCTACTAGAAACATACTCTTTGTTCCTATATGAATGTAACTAAACCCCTTTCCAACAGGAGTTACTGAACTTTTCTTGCAGAAAAGAATAAGGAAAGGGAAGGGAAAGGAGGAAAAGAAAAAAGGAAAGAAAAGTTATTTTCTTTCACCTTGTTCAAATTCCAACTCCATCACCTAACTAAGAATGTGCCCTTGGAAAAGTTTCTGAAGCTAATATTAACTATTATAAAAAGTTTTAAGTGGTAGAGCTGTGAATCCTCAGGAAAGATACATAATATCCTTAAGCCTCAATATGTTCACCTGACTTGTTCAAGGTCACACAGGCATTATGGGATAGAGCCAGCAGTTGAACCCAGGCAGCCCAAATCTAGAGCCTACACGTTTAGCCACATTATACTCCTTCCCTCACATGAAGTGCATTTAATCACCCAGCTGGGACCTGCATTTAAATCATTCAAACATGAAATTTTTAAGGAATAAGATGCCTTTGCATTGAAGTTAATGTACTTTCTGAGGTTTCTATAGCAACAAAAATCTAAAATCACCTCTGGTGGTATTACTCACAAAAGAAGAGAGAGGTTCCTGCTGACCCTTTATCAAAGAATTTGTTTCTTCAGGACAGGTCTAGCCACATGGAAGAGAATTGTGCGATGGATTCTCAAAGATGTGATTGCTCCATTTGGCTGTGAGGGTTGTACATTAATACAATCAATAAATAGTTCTGAATGCTTATTGTGTGCCGGACCAAAGACGTTAAAATATTGTTGTTTCTTTTCTCAGGGAACTCACGGTCCGGTAGAAAAGACAAATGTATTACAAGTGCCAAGACACCACCTGACCTTATTAGGGCTACAAGAGATCCAAGTACAAAATGAGATGAGAGCAAACAAAGGAAAAACATAATTGGCTGAAGAATCAAAGAAATCTTCCCAAAGAGGTAAAAACGGAGTGTCTATTCTCCAGATGAAAGGCAAGTCAATCATTAACAAACACCTTGTTTCTTCTTCTTTCCCCATCCCCTGTTCCCTATTCCCTCATCTGAGCTTTCTGGGATCACCTCCTAAATAAACTACCTACACACAAAGGCTTATCTCTGAGTCTGCTTCTCCAGGGGAACCCAAGCTAGGATGACATCCATCAGGCTGATACATTCAGTTTCCTGGGTGCATAATTTACAGTTAACTCAAGTTGATGGGCTCTTCAGGATTCATTAAAACAAGTTCATCTGCATTACAGGATTCAAGGTAAAAATCCTCAGCAAGGTGAGTAGCCTAATACTGGTCCCTGATCAATTCCCTCCTTCTTCTAAGAGCTAAACCGGACCTTATTTGTAATTCTTAGTAAACAAGCAAAAGCTCAAGAGCACACCTCCATTCCTGAGCAACCCTCCCATTCCAGAGCCATGGGAGGCAGGCCTTCTCCTTCACCAACTGAGTTACAGGTCCCTGCGGTCCCTCTACCATCATTCCAGGGTGTTCCAGGGACAGGCTAGGAATTGTCAAAGGGAATGTCGCTGGATGCAGTGCTCACTACACTCTCTGTGCCCTTCCCATAGGATTCTCCACCTGCAAGCCACTGCCACAAAATAGTGTCTGGAAAAGTTTTGCTTGTGTTAAGGGACCGAAATACTACTCTATCATCTGTCACCCATGATGCGGATCATGTCTTCTTTTTCACTTTTTCCAACGCAAGCTTGGCATCAAATAGGAACTTCACCTGCAGTCAGAATCTTTCGACTCTCATAGTAAACAAATTTGTTTCTGCGATTGAACTTCATACTTTACTTCTTTTCATTCTTCTGTTCTCCTCATGCTGATATTTATTTCTATTTTATAATGTTTTATTTCTATTTTATAATGGTTTATTGCAAGTGACCCTATCATCACCTACCTCAGATCTTTTGTGGAATTCAGCTGAAAATCATTCTGAGTATCTGTAAATGTCAAAACTCTATTCCATAAAGGGAATTGAACAGTGACCAAGACAGGCATGCTCCTTGGCACCACAGAGCTGACTATCAGAGGGAATGAGGTGGAATATAAATAGATCACACAGTCAATTTTTGGTAGAACAATATTCATCCACCAAATGGATACTTTCTCTTCTATTAAAAAAAAAAGCTGTTTTTATTTTTGTCTTTTTAATTAGGGCACTTGAACCATGTTTAGTGCTTAGTTCCTATAATTCACCTCAGAATCCAATTACCTCTTCATTTTTTTCAAGTTGTTTCTGATGTGCTTCTAGACTGACCTGTTTTGAATGATTTAATCTTATAGTCCATTATAAATTATTTTCTGCCAAGAGTCAGTATACGTATCTTAATAAACTGGTGTTCTGCCTTCAGTCTCCATGTTATATGGTGTTTTCCTTATAAAACAAATCAATTCCTTTCAGTAATGAGGCCCAATAACCTGCAAACCAGAGTCCAGGTTAGCGGTGCTGACCGAAGAGCAAGCCAATGGCACCTAGATAAGATGGTAGCATCTCCTTCCTTCCCTACACCTACAAGTACGTATCTCTTCAGGGAGAGCAATGAATTCAAGTCTGGAACCCATACCTGGAGTGGACTCAGGTGATCAGAGGAAGAGTACCTAGAATGTTAAAAATCCTCAACACGATGCCTTGGAAGGAACTGATGAAATGATGGGACATTTGACTTGGAGAAGAGAAGGCACAGGAGGGAAATCCAGTCTTCACGTATCTGAAGAGGCAGTAGATTTGTGATATGTGGTTCAGTGAAGCAAAGGTGGACTCATGAGTGGAAGCTTCAATATGAGATAAGGAAGACCTTACTAATAGAAGAGTGTCGTGGAACTACAGATGCCTGTGAATTCCTGCTCCCTATGACTCAGACTGGCTCCTATCTGGATTTTTCTTTCTTGCAACAAGGTCCAGAAAACAATTGTTTTATTTTCCTCTGTAATGCTGCTTTGAGAAGTAATGAGTTCCTCGTCATTGAAAGTAATGAAGCAAACATTGGACCAGCACTTGGTGGGGATGTTGCTGACCAAAGTTAAGTCTTCCTCAGATATCTCTCAAAGCTCTGGGATCTGAAGATAGGCACATCAAGTAGAGGGAAGCAAGCTCCTCCCAAGATTCTCAGTCTTTGATTAGAGCAAGATGTGTTGCCTCACTTCTCACACTCTGCAGAAGCCTTCTCAATTTTGTAAGTACATTCCTCTCACCCCCTATTCCAATGCATTTCTCACATGAGGTGGAACAGATGCTGGGGTAATGCCGACTAAAAATAAAAGCAAGGGGAGAAAAAAAAACTATTTCACAATAAATATCTCAGCAAAAATTTTATATCCTGAATGGATTTGGCAGCAAAAGAGCAGCTGCTACCTCGTTTGTGGTTCTTCCTTCTCTCACTTTTATAACCTGATTAATATGCCAATCAGATTTCTGTAATCAGGAGCAGGGGACATTAACCTCATAAAGCACGTAAAATGTATGTTATCTGAAGAAAGAAGGATGTATTTCCTGAATTGGTCTCTTTGCTCTTTTTTTTTTTTTCCCCATTGCATTGAGAATCCAGCCTGGCAGAGACAGCCAAAAATCCTTGCCATCTGCCAGGGCTCTGGTCCTTGAAGTGGAGCATACTGGTATCCTCCCCCTGGCTCCAGTGGGCCAGACAGCGGCATCACAAGGACCTCCACTGGGGACAGTGGCACCCGTTGAAGCTGTCCCCAAAGACCACAGCCTTGAAAAGGGTAGCGATGCTCTCTAGCTTTCCCCAGCCATTCAAACCAAATAATGATAGACTGGGAAGGTTGGCCCCAAGTGACCACACTAATTACTGAACTTTAATGAACAAGGCCATCATTATGGGGTCTTCAGGCCTTCACACAGAAGGAGTAATTAAGCACCATTAGGTACAAGGCACCCTGAGAACTGTAAGGATCAAGAAGTGTGTCAGGCACTCTCGAGAAACTTATAATCTATGGGAAAATAAATATTATACACACCACATAAAAATGGCAAAATCAAAAGGAGGAAGGGACCACTGCGGATAAAAGAAGAGGAGTTCAGAGTGGGGAAATAATACTTCGGTATTGTGGGAGAGGAGGAGGAGGTACATTCTAGAAGAAGGTGCCATGGGGTCCGTTGTGGAAAATGAGTAGGATCTGGACAACTGAAGAGACGAGGAAGGTGGTGGTAAAGAATGGGAGAGGAAAGAACCAGATGAAGGAAAAAATCACAAAACGAAGACATGGGTAGCGAAGCTCAGAACGCGCGCTGTGACGGTCAAGTGAACCAATTTCGCTAACACATAGGGCAGAAGAGCAAAAAGAGAGGAAGCGGATCCTGGCGCCACAGAATGGAACAGAACTCCCAGCCATTAATTTCTGTGATTCCACGAGGGAGTGTTAAACCCTGGAATTATTACTTCACCCTGTAGGCTCATTAATACCATCCACTCATCTTCCAACCCTGCCAAAAAAATAGAAAGAAAAAAGAGAAAAGCCTGGGGGGGGGGGTGTACCTAAGGTCAGCTCTAGACTGCAGATCCCACAGCACACCGCCCCACTGAACCCTCTGACATGCAGAATCCGTAGCCTCCTGTGAAAGCATTCAGCGATGTGTGTATTCATGTGACAAGAGTATGTACATGTAAAGCACGTTTGGCAAAGTGTAGATGGTTGTTGTATCTAGACGATGAATATCTGTGTGTTCATTATCCTAATCTCCCTGCTCTTTGTTAATTTAACAACCAGGTGTATAAAAGGTTAAAATAATAAGTAACTGAATCCCCCCTAGTTCCTGGCCCGAGAACCATCAGAGGACCTCATTTCCAGCAGTGTCCTGCCGGGCTGAGCCAATCCCTGAATGTGGTGTATAAACTAACCCCGAGTCCACACTGTGCTCTGCCTGGGGGTGGCTGGGACCCTTGGTCATGTCTCGGTGATGCCCGTGGTACAACTGCAGAGTTAACAGGCAACAAAATATAATCCTCTGTGGGAGGCGAAAAGAGCAGAGCCATGTGCCATTTGTTCATTTTCACAAGTTGTAGGCGCTTTCAATGGCAAAAATATTCGTGGGGTTAAGAATCAGCTTGTTTGGTAAACTGCAATTAGCATGAACTGGGTCTCCTCAGCTTCTGGAAAAGGGATAAATATAGATGTCGATATTTTCTGTGGGAAGACAGAGCCCCAAGCTTCTATTTTCGAATCTCGGGGAAAAAAATGCCTTTGTAAAGGGGCATCCCAGCCAGGAAGGAAGGCCTTGGCTCCACACCCACTCCCAAGATGGCAGGAAAAGGCTGCATTTTGGTCTGCTGGCTCAAGAGCCCAAGGCCCACAGCGTGGGCCCTCAACCGTCTCAGAAGGAAGCACGCTAGATGGGCAGAAGGCAGGGAGCTCTGGGAGCCAGACAGCCTGCCCCACTGCTCACGAGCTGTGTAACGGTTGCTCAGCACAGGTGTGTCTCTCTGGGGCTCTATTTCCTCATCTGCAAAATGGAACTGGGATCTGGCATCAAGGAAGCGGTACTTATGTATTAGCTATTGCTGTTCCTTCAACTTTCAGAAAGTAAAAGGGACATTCACATGGATCCACATTCACATGATCCATCGCATGTAGACCTTACTTGACATTCACCAGTTTTTCCACTACTGTTCTTTCTCTGGTCCAGGACCCGATCCAGGATTCCACACTGTATGAAGCCCTCCCATCTCCTTAGACTCCTCCAGTCTGGGGGACAGTTCCTCAGTCTTTGTCTTTCATAACCTTGGCCCTTTTAAAGAGAACTAGACAGTTATTCAGCAGAAGATCCCTCAATTTTGGTTTTTCTATGTTTTTGATGATTAAATCAAGGTTATATTATTTAGACAAGATACTGCAGAAGAGATACTGTGCCCTTCTCAGTGCATCCAATCAGGAGGTAGAAGATGTCAATATGTCTGATCCCTGGGGGGTGAAACTAGGTTATTGCTAGGTTAACACAGTGCCTGACAAGTTTTTCTACTTGGAAAGTGACTAGCTTTGTCTGTGTAATAAGTAAGTATCTTAGAGATACTTTGAGACTATGCAAATGTCCTTCTTCTCAGCATACTTCTGTCCACTATTAACATCTATCAATGATTCTTTCTTTCCATAATCATCGAAGTGGTGTTTCCCTAATGGTGATTTTCTATATTGATCATTTCTGTTACATTTATTAATTGGAATTCTACTTTTAAACAAAGGCTGTCCTTTCCCTCTCAGGTATTTATGCAATTATTTACATCCATGTGACTCAGATGTTTATCTTATAGGTTAAAATCCATCACTTTGTGTGGTTATTGGTGTTGCTACATCATCCATGTTTTGGGGGGCATTAGGAGTTAGTTCAAGTTGGTTCCTGTGTCTCTTTGATAATTTTATTATGATTAGGTCAAATGTGAACATTAGGGAAAACAGTGAGGGGTCTACAGGAACCCCATACTATTTTTTGCAACCTTTCTGTAAGTCTAAAACTATTTAAAATAAAAAGTCTTTCAAAAGTTGAGAGGGACTTGAAGGGAGCATGAAGACAGCTTCTGG
Organism: Lutra lutra; assembly: GCF_902655055.1. Taxonomy (NCBI): domain Eukaryota; kingdom Metazoa; phylum Chordata; class Mammalia; order Carnivora; family Mustelidae; genus Lutra; species Lutra lutra. The sequence goes on along the minus strand of NC_062290.1, from coordinate 69,398,317 downwards.
AGCACTGGGAATGTTCTATTCTCATCTGGGTGTTGGCCACATGGGTGTATTCAGTTAATTCAGAAAATTCATCAAGCTGTACATTTATGATTTGTGTATTTTTTCTGTATTTGTTTTGTTTTAGCAATGAGGTTTTTTTTAAGGAGATTAAAGAACCTTATAAATATTGTTTGAGGATAATTTAGCTGTAACAGATATGTATATATGTAAAGAGATGGTAACAGAAAATAACATGCAGCAATTCCTATAGAAGTAATCTTGCCAAGTTTCAAACCATCCTTGATGACCATTGGGGAAACCCTCAGTTAGGAGTAGCTAAGATCACGGTTTCCACCTGGGTCTTCCTCGGACTTCTGCTGCTGCTGCTACTCTGTTCTCTGCTGTCTTCTAAGTCATTTGCATTTTCCAAGGTGATCCATGTTGGCTCCATCTAGCTGGTCACTTCCTTAGACCAGAGCCAAAATATTATCAGGTCTCAGTCTCTCTTGTCTACAGTTCCCTGATGTTCCATCTGTAGGCTATAGAGACATTCTGTTTTGCAACACATCATTTTCAGGAAATTTGCATTGATTGATGTAGTGACAGATGTTTATTGATAATTTCAATTAATTGCTCCTTCATCTCAGTTGCCACAGCCTTTTCTTTGTATGGCTCCTAATATTAAAACATGCATTGTTTCTGGAGATTATAAACTCCTCAAAAGAAAGGAATTAGTCTTCCTTATATCTGTATCTCCAGCACTATATGAGGGCCCCCCTCTAGAGCACATGACTTCATCAGAGTGGTCAAAGGAAAGGACCAGGGAGAGAGTGTTAACAAAATGAAAGTCACAATCTTTTACAACCTAAAATTGAAAGTGACAAGCTATTATTTTTGTCATACTATATTGATCAGAAATAAGTCACTAGAACCAGCTCATATTCAAGAAGAGTGGATTATCACACAGGAGCATGCATACTAGAAAGCAAGTCCGTTGGGACCATGTCAGAAGATGCCTACCACAAAAGAGATTAAAAGAAGGCGATAAAGCATAGGTAGCTATACTTTATCAAGTAGCTCTGCTTCTTCATTTGTATTGGCACCTATGGGCACCCCAATACAGCTTATTGTTCACCCTGTCTTAGAAGCAGATGACAAGTGTTTGATGGTTCAGGATGATTGCAAACTATACCATACATTTTTCAAAAACTGTTTCCATGAATTCCCTTCTTGTCATATGACATTGTCTCTCAGCAGCCCATGTTTCATCTATTCATTATTAAGAATCATGTCGGCAGGGGCGCCTGGGTGGCTCAGTTGGTTAAGAATCATGTCGGCAAAGATAGTAACATAACAGGTTATAACTCAAAATCATAATCTATGTGTTTTAGTATATTTCTCTGTTCTTCTGCTCCCTTACTCTTAACTGAGGGCATTTTCCCCTTACTTTGCCTTCACCAAATCACAAATAAGGGTATGAAGCAACCCCCAATATAAACACAAGACAGAAATTTTTGCATGCCTGTATTTCTACTCTAAAGACTATATTTAAAGCCTGGGTGGCTCAGTGGTATAAAACCTCTGCCTTTGGCTCAGGTTGTGATCCCAGGGTCCTGGGATCGAACCCCGCATGGGGCTTTCTGCTGGGCAGGCAGCCTGCTTCCCCCTCTCTCTGCCTGCCTCTCTGCCTACTTGTGATCTCTGTCAAATAAATAAATAAAATCTTTTAAAAAAATAATAAAGACTATATTTAACACATTGTATGTTAATTTTTAAAAAGACTGTATTTGCCTGAGAAATAAAGAAAGAGGGATGAGAAGGCAGAGGAGAGACTGAAACTGGAGAGGCAGTTAAATATGAGACATAAGAAGGACCTGTCAACTCAAAAGCCTGGTGAGACTCAGCACTGATTTCTCTTCCAGTATGGACACTCCAGTGTCCATTGTCCAAGGTATCTGTAAGCTCCCTGAGTAGACAGTAGCCTCTATTCTACCTTAGACATCTTTTGCAGGAGTAGGGCTTGAAAGGAAAGCCTTGCTCCCTGAAAAAAGTAGAACCCTACCAAACCAGTTGAGGATTAACCCCTATGAGTTTAGGCAGCTGTGAAAGCATTATTTGTTACTATAACAAGACCAGTAGTTGTAACTACCATTTCCAAAGCATTTTCTTATCTACATTATCTAGACAGGATCATTTCTTGCTCATGCAAAGTTGGATCAGGAGTTCTCCTCCATCTTATAGTTATGCCATCTGAAACACCTGGCATCCAAGGTCAGCACAGTAGGAGAAAAGGAAGATAAAGGGGGTATATGGGTTCTTAATGGCTGTGATTCAAAAGTATTGACATTAGTTTTGTTCACTTTTCATTGACTGGAATTAGTCTCATGGTCAGAACCTATCTGCAAAAGAGATGATTGTAGATGAGAGCATGGGTATTTGGTGAGCACTAACCCATCATCTTACATGATCCCTTGGGCATCTGTGAGGTTCCAGGAGTTTAAGCAGCATATTCAAGATCATATATTAATGAATGATTATATCACTAATTATTTTTCTATGTTCTGTACTTATTTATATCTCAAAATCTCTTTGGCTCAGATTACCTTCTTTCTGTCTTACTAATCTCTACCCTTCACAAAACCAAAATGCTGGTCAACACCACAATTAATGTCATGCTTACCTAAGCTCATATATACAGTTGTTAGAAACTATTCTTGTGAGTCCAAAGGATGTCATATTATTGCCTAAATATGGTGCTATTCATTTCTGGATAGTAAAAGGCATTTGTAGCTAAAGACCCCATCTGCATAAGAAATAAAAATATCTAAAGATTCAAAGGGAAAGAAACATTTTTTTTTTCATGAAAAAAATGTTAAACATTTTCCTGGCCCATCAATCACAATGACATAGGCTTTAATTATTTAAAAAGAAATTTTATTTCTGGAATCAAAGATTTGGATCTTTCTTCCCAAGGTAAAAGTTTTGAGACATTCACTCTGTTGAGTGTTCTGTAAGATTTACTCTGACCTTATTAGAATTTAACACTCTGTAAGATAAATTGATGCCCATGTTACAGAATAGGAAGGCTCTCTCAATCTATTTTCCAGAAAAACCATCCTAAACCACAAATCAGATCATGTCACTTGTTCTGCTTAAAAATCTCCTTGGCTTCCTTGCTGGACACTTCCAGTTGACTACTCCATCTCCATTCTTTCCTCATCTTCCTGGCGAACCAACCCAGGTTTTACTCAAGCATTAGGCAGATAATGTGTTCAGGAAGAGCACATCTCTCCCAAATCCCAGAATATGATTAAAAATACCTTATATCAATCACTTTCCACTTAAATGTTTACTTTTCCAAGCTCAGCACAGCCAGCTAAGGGCAAGCATGTGACATAGCTTTTGTTAGGGAGATGTAAGGGGAAGTCATCTGGAAAATTTCCAGGAAAATTGATAAAAACTGAAAAAAAGAGGTTTCTGGCTCTATTCTTTCCCTTTACTTCCTATCTTGAAAGATAGTTTCATAAGAGGTGATGCAAGAGAAAGAATAGCAAGATCCTGAACCATTTGCTCTATGAGAAAATTGAATGTATTTATTACTTAAGCTACTGTCAGCTGGATAGTCTGTTACTTGTGGCCTAAAACATTCCCAATTGATAAACTACAAGTACCTAAAGAAAAAAAAAATGGCCTTGAAATTCTTTATCGATCCAGCCCCAATCTTCCTTTTCAGCCTCACCTTCAGCCACTGTCTTCATCTCATGAGGCCATATCCCATAATGAGCTAAAATCTGTTCCCTGGTTTACCATGAACCATTATGCTTCCTTGAGATTACATATGTTCATCCCTCTCCCAGGATTGTTCTTCCTCCCCTCGCCCTCAAAGTCTTCCTAAAAGATCTCAATCAAATGGCACCTCTTGCTGTTCTCCCCTGACTCCAGCATTCAGAATTAACTTGTTCCTTTAACTATATTCCCTAGAGTCTTGTAAAAACTTCTAACATGTGCTTAGTAGCTCATCTGTCTTGACAGTTTACCTGCCTACCTCCATCACTAGACCGAGAGCTTCTTAAAGGCAGAGACTATGATTCCTTTACTTCTACTTAGCCTGCACCTAGCTCAGTCCCCATGAAGGATTCTTGATAAATACTTACTGAATTAAAACGACTCATCAGATGTTAAATTGTTGATTTTTCCCCCCAAGCATGGATAGGATCTTTTAAGACTAACCTTTCCATCCCCCTCATTTCACAGATGAGAAAAAGTAAAACCCTGCAATGACCCAGAATTTAGTGTCAGAACAGGTGTGGAACATAAACCTTCTGATGTTCAGGCCACTAAGAATTTTTTCCATTTCTCAGTTTCTAGGCTGAAGCTATTTTTTAGTTTGACCACTTTATTCAACTCTAGTGACATGACCTTCCCCCAGCTTTAGCTTTACCAGTCATAGAAATAATTTTCCATAAATCCTAGTTTGAGCACAAGGAAGAAGAGAGAAATGTCAAAAAGTAAAAAAGAATACACCCTAGCTTGGAAATCAATCATCTTTAGGATCACACTAACCTAGCAAACCCTGCCTTACCAAAGTCTTTCTGGCTTGCAATCCATATCCCCTATGCTGGGCCTGGAAGCCATCCCTGTCCTTCAACCAGAATGGGCGGGGCTTGATATTATATTGTACATGACTCTGAATAGTCAAACTCCTCGCCTGGAAGCCGTTGAACGATGCCCCCTAGTCTACCAACCACTATCTGGCTTCCTATTTCAGACAAAAGGACACACTGAAACATAATGATGACACATATTCTGATATATTGTGCCTGGAGACTCCTGCTGCACCACCCACCCCAGATTAGAGCACTTGGATACAGAGTTCAGCCTAGATATTCTTTATCTCTCTGACTGGTCTGATACCAACTCCTAGCATGACAAGTTCAATCAAAATGAGGCAGGAAAGAGTGGTGATGGCATTATGGAAGGTTTTTTCTAGGACAGATATTTATTCATGTGTTCAATAAAAATTTATTTCTCTCAAAATTCACTAGTCATTAGGGAAATGAAGTCAAAACCATAATGAGATATCACCTCACACCCATCAGGATGGCCACAATCGAAAGAACAGAAAGTAAGTGCTGACAAGGATAAGAACATAAAAAGAACATACAACCATTATGGAAAACAATAGAGTTTCCTTAAAAGATTAAAAATAATTACCATATGATCCAGAGATTCCACTTATAAATATATATCAAAAAAATTTCAAAGCAGGATCTCCAAGAGATATTTGCACATCCATATTCATGACAACATTATTCACAATAGCCAAGAGCAGAAATCCCTGCAAATGTCCATCAATAGGTGAATGTATACAGAAATTTGGCATACACATATAATGAAATATTACGTAGCCTTTAAAAAGAAGGAAATCATGACACATGGCAATATGGATAAACATCAAGGGCATTATGCTAAGCAAAGTAAGCCAGTCACAAAAGGACACATATTGCATGATTCCAGTCACAAGAAGGATTAAGGGAGTCAAATTTACAAAAACAAAATAGAAAAGCAAGTGTTATTTTTACCTATTGCTTCTTCTCCATTTGTATTTTTCCTTCTGCCATATCATGTATTTGTATGTTGGGTCTCTTGAATCTCTGCCCCTGTCACTTTTTCTTTCAAGCTTTCCTTATTTTTTCTTTCTGTCTAAGTATTCATAGCAGGAATGACTGGTGCCCTCCCTCACATCCACTTGGCCAATCTCTGATGTCAAATGCAGCTGCAATGGACAGTGCCATGTGTGCTCAAACTTGCCTTGGGCTGACAAGCTGTCCACTTCAACCACTGCCCACATCTTGAAATGCAGAGGAATTAATGTTCCCAGGGGCATCCCTCAATCAATGGGAATGGGAGACAGTAGTTAAATGCTCCAGACTCCTGTCCTTCAGGGGCTCAATTCCAGGAAGAATTCTGTGCAATTCTCAAAAGGTCTCAATGGAATTGAGTCTTTCTGCCCAGAGTAGAGACTTCAACAAGCATCCTTATATCGGATTTTACTCATTCCCTACCTTATTCTCCATCCTCTTTCACTCCTGCTGTCAGGAATCATCTTTAAAACACACTGCCTGCACCCAGTTTCTGATTTGGAATGACTGGGTAGGAGAGGAGAAATATTTTAAGATATTCTTGTATTTACCTCTTAAGATCATTACTCTGGACCTCAACATTAATCATCCTCTCCTTTAACTCAAACAGTCCGATTTTTAAACATAAAAGTTAAGTTATTAAGCTCCAAGAAGGTTACATTTCTCCCCTCTATTATTCTCTCTCTCTCATTCAATGGTCATCCATTCATCTCCTCCAATAGATTTATTTCACTATTTTTGTGTCCTAATTGTTCAATCTGATTTCTTCCCCTTTTTTTGATTATTGGGGCCCATCAACACTAAATGCTAGGATATTTTCAATAATGGGATCTGAAAGAAGGTAAAAGCTCAAGTTATGGTCATCCTGTAGGCTTGTGTTTTAAGGCCAGGATATCAGCCTCCATGGAGGCTGCTAGGAGAAACCTCTCTACTCTCAGTTCTACCTAAACTCTTTCAATGTGTAGAAAAGGAAAGACTGCCCACTCTCAACTTCCTCCTGCCCTTTTGTAGGTGAAAGAAATGAACATGCTCCCAAGAACTGGCACTGGCTTTCTTCTAATGTCCAAAGATCTCTGAAAACCAGCCTCTTCCCAGAACCAACAATCTACTTTCCTCATCCTTGATCTGTGATGTTCTCTCTGGGTCACTGCCCAGCAATTAGGAAAAATCCCATCCAGTTCTTTTTCAGGGACCTCAGCAAAGCCCACAGCCTTATCCATGCCCAGTCACTGAAAGATTTTGGTGCCTATTTAGCTCAGAAGAAATAAATGTACTTGTAGTTGGAGAGGAAGGATCTAGAGATATTCTCAGGTCACATGTTTCCAAAATCCCCTCTCCAGTTACAGATAATAAGTAAGCCTTTGGACTAGATGAAGTCATCTACATAGTGAATACACATAAAAGGAGGTCTGGGGGCAGGGTTCTGGAACAAGAAAACATTTGGAGGACAGGTAGAGGAGAAAAACTTATCAATAATATAATTTAAATGAATGTTTAAATAAAATATTTCTAATAAAACTATATTTTAATAAAAAGCATTAGCCATCAGGGAAATTTAAATCAAAACTATATTGAGATATCACCTTACTCCAGTTAGAATGGCAACATTTGACAAGACAAGAAACAATAAATGTTGGAGAGGATGTGGATAAAAGGGAAACCCTCTTACACTGTTGATGAGAATGCAACTTGGTAACAGCCACTTTGGAGGTTCCTCAAAAAGTTAAAAATAGAGCTACCCTATGACCCAGCAATTTCACTACAAAGTGTTTATCCCAAAGATACTGATGCAGTGAAAAGAAGGACCAAATGCACCCCAATGTTTATAGCAGCAAAGTCCACAATAGCCAAAATATGAAAGGAGCCAAGATGCCATTCAACAGATAAATGGATAAAAATGTGGTCCATATATATAATGGAATATTACTCAGCCATCAGAAAGGATGAATACCCACCATTTGCCTCAACATGGACGGAACTGGAAGGGATTATGTAGAGTGAGATAAGTCAAGCAGAGAAAGACAATTATCTTATGGTTCCACTTATATGTGGAACATAAGCATTAGCATGGATGACATTAGGAGAACGAAGGGAAAAACGAAGTGGGGGAAATCAGCGGGAGATGAACCATGAGAGACTAGAGGAACTACAGGAAACAAACTGAGGGTTTCAGAAGCGAAGAGAGAGGGGGTGATGGGTTAGTCCAGTGATGGGTATTAGGGAGGGCATGTATTTACATGGAGCACTGGGTGTTATATGCAAACAATGAATCATGGAACACCACATCAAAAACTAATGATGTGATTTAAAGCCCCTCAGGAGGAGGAAGCAAGATGGCGGAGGAGTAACAGACTGAAATATCATTAGGTCCCAGGAGTTCAGCTAGATAGGTAGCAAACCATTCCAAACACCTACAAACTCAACAGGAGATAGAAGAGAAGAAGAGCAGCAATTCTAGGAACAGAAAATCGACCACTTTCTGGAAGGTAGGACATGCAGAGAAGTGAATCCGAAGCAATGGGAAGATAGACCACAGGGGGAGGGGCCAATTCCTGGCAAGCAGCAGAGCATGAAGCACAAAATTAGAACCTTTAGAAATCTGCTCCACTGAGGGACACTCTTCCAGAGGCTAAGTGGGGGTGGAGCTCTTGCCGGGACAGTGTACTCTCAAGACCCGCAAGGTCACAGAAAGACCAGGAGTGTCTGAGTATGGCAGAGCTGCCAGGTATCGGAGTGGGAAAAGTGGGTACAGAGACAGAGCTGAGGAGTGAGCTCTCAGCTCGTGGTTACCTTAAACTGTGATCCGAGGCACAGTCAGACCACTGCTCTTCAAGTGGGGACCCCACAACTGGCAGATCCAGAGAGACCCTTTCCTTCCACCTCTGGGAGGAGCAGTGTGGGAGTATGCAGCACGAATCTACTGGGTTTGGAAACTCCACACGGGGGCGTGTGCCAGAGACAGACACACACACACAGGTCACAGGCCAGGTGAGCTCGGAGTGTGGCCAGAGATCAAGGAGACAGGAGGGATTGAATGCTTATCTCTGATGGCATACTGAGGAGTGGGGCCCAGAGCTCTCAGTTCCTATGGGGCCGGAGATTTGGAGGCCACCATTTTGATTCCCATCCTCCAAAGCTCCATGGAAAGCAATCAGGGAACAAAAGCTCCCAAGACTGAAAACAAGCAGATTACTTAGCCTGGCCCCTGGCAAGGGTGCTACAATTCTGCCCCCGGCAAAGACATTTGAGAATCACTGCCACAGGCCCCTCCCCACAAGATCAGTAAGAATAACCAGCCAACACCAAGGTTATCGATCAATGAGAACTGTGCAACTACAGAGCTAGGGGAAAGCAACACACAAAATTCATAGCTTTTTAGCCATGATCCTTTAATCCTGCCAAGTTAAATTATTTTATTTTATTTTTTTTCCTCTGTTTTTTAAATGTTTACTCTTTCCTCTTTTAAAATTTTTTTAACTGTTTTATCATGCAATACCTTCTTTTAAAAAAAATTTGAAAATTTTCATTGTTATAGTCCTATTTTATCCCTTCACTTATTTTACCTTATTTTTGGTACACTTACAGGTTTTTTTCCCTCTAAAATTTTAGGATGCAATTTCTTCTAATAGATCAAAATATACCCTAAATCTAGCACATGGCTTTGTTCTAGTCTCCACTGATCACATTCTCTCCTCTTTTTACCTCTCTTTTTCCAAATAATTTATCTTATCAATTCCTTTTTTTATTTATTTTTTTAAAGATTTTATTTATTTATTTGTCAGAGAGAGGGACAGAGAGCAAGCACAGGCAGACAGAATGGCAGGCTGAGGCAGAGGGAGAAGCAGGCTCCCTGATGAGCAAGGAGCCCGATGCGGGACTCGATCCCAGGACGCTGGGATCATGACCTGAGCCGAAGGCAGCTGCTCAACCAACTGAGCCACCCAGGCGTCCCTCAATTCCTTTTTTTAGAATCTTTTTTCAATTTTCATCTTTACAATCATATTCCATCTCTTCATTGTGTTTACCCTTATTTGTGTGTGTGTGTGTATGTGTATGTTTTTCTTTAAAACTTTGGAAGGTAGTTTCTGCTAAGAGACCAGAATACACCCAAAATCAAGTGGGTGTCTCTGTTCTAGTCCAGTCTAACATATATACATTTTTTTTAATTTTTTTATTTTTATTTTTCCCCATTTCTTTCCCACCCCCAGCATTGGGTCTATTCTGATTTGGTTAGCATATATTATTCTGGGTCTTTGCCACCCTTTTAGTATTTTATTTTCTTGTTCATATATTCTTACCTGGATAAAATGACAAGATGGAAAAACTCACCACAAAAAAAAAAAAAAAAAAAAGAACAAGAAGAAGTACCAACAGCTATGAACCTAATCAATATGGATATTGGTAATATGTCAGAACTAGAGTTCAGAATGATGATTCTCAAGGTGTTAGCTGGGCTCAAAAAAGGTATGGAAGATATTAGAGAATCCCCTTGTGGAGAAATATAATCCCGTTCTGGAGAAATAAAAGAACTAAAATCTAACCAAGCTGAAATTTTTAAAAAGCTATTAATGATGTACAATAAAAAATGGAGGCTCTTACTACCAGGATAAATGAGGCAGAAGAGAGAATTAGTGATATAGAAGACCAATTGATGGAGAATAAGGAAGAGAAAAAGAGAGACAAACAACTACTGGACCACGAGGGGAGAATTCAAGCTATAAATGATACCATAAGATGAAACAATATTAGAATAATTGGGATCCCAGAAGAAGAAAGAGAGGGGCAGAAAGTATATTGGAGTGAATTACAGCACAGAACTTCCCTACTTTGGGGGAACAAGCTTCAAAATCCTGGAGGCACAGAGAAGCTCCCTCAAAATCAATAAAACACGGCTACACCCTGTCGTCTAATAGTAAAAGTTACAAGTCTTAGTGACAAACAGAAAATCCTGAAAGAAGCCCAAGACAAGAAGTCTGTAACATACAATGCTAGAAATATCAGATTGGCAGCAGACTTATCCATAGAGACCTAGCAGGACAGAAAGGACTTACATGATATATTCAGAGCACTAAATGAGAAAAACATGCAGCCAAGAATACTATATCCAGCTAGGCTATCATTGAAAATAGAAGGAGAGTTAAAAAGCTTCCAGGACAAACAAAAATTAAAAGAATTTGCAAATACCAAACCAGTCGTATAGGAAATATTGAAAGGGGTCCTCTAAGCAAAGAGAAAGCCTAAAAGTAGTAGACCAGAGAGCAACAGAGACAATATACAGTAATAGTCACCTTACAGGCAATAAAATGGCCCTTAATTCATATCTTTCAATAGTTATCCTGAATGTAAATGGGCTAAATGCCCCAATCAAAAGACACAGGGTATCAGAATGGATAAAAAATCAATCCCATCAAAATGCTATCTACTAGAAACTGATTTTAGAACCAAAGACACCTCCAGACTTAAAGAGAGGGGGTGGAAAACAATTTACCTTGCTAATGGACATCAAAAGAAAGCTGGGGTAGAAATCCTTATATCAGATAAGTTAGATGTTAAGCCAAAGACAGTAATAAGAGATGAGGAAGGACACTGCAGCATACTTAAAGGGTCTGTCCAACAAGAAGATCTAACCATTTTAAGTATCTATGCCCCTAACATGTAAGCAACCAACCATATAAACCAATTAATAGCAAAATCAAAGAAACACGACAACAATAATACAATAATGGCAGGGGACTTTAACACCCCCCTCACTGAAATGGACAGATCATCTAAGCATAAGATCAACAAGGAAATAAAGGCCTTAAATGACACACTGGACCAGACGGACATCACAGAAAAATTCAGAACATTCCATTCCAGAGCAACAGAATACACATTCTTCTCTAGTGCACATGGGACCACCTCCAGAATAGATCTCATTCTGGGTCACAAATCAGGTCTCACTGGTACTGAGAGACTGGGATCATTCCTTGCATATATTCAGACCACAATGCTCTGAAGATAGAACTCAATCACAAAAGGAAACTTGGAAAGAACTCAAATACATGGAAACTAAAGAGCATCCTACTAAAGAATGAATGGGTCAAGCAGGAAATTAAAGAAGAATTGAAAAAGTTCAGGGAAACAAATGAAAATGAAAACACAACTGTTCAAAATCTGTAGGGCATAGCAAAGGCAGTCCTGAGAGGAAAGTATATAGCGATAAAAACCTTTCTCAAGAAACAAGAAAGGTCTCAAATACACAACCTAACCCTACACCTAAAAGAGCTAGAGAAAGAACAGCAAATAAAGCCTAAACCCAGCAGCAGAAGAGAAATAATAAGGACCAGAGCAGAAATCAATGAAATAGAAACCAAAAGAACAGTGGAACAGATCAACAAAGCTAGGAAGTGGTTTTTTGAAAGAATTAATAAGATTGATGAAGTCCTGGCCAGACTTATCAAAAAGAAAAGAGAAAGGACCCAAATTAATAAAATCATGAATGAAAGAGGAGAGATCACAAACAACACCAAAGAAATACAAATAATTATAAGAACATATTATGAGCAACTATATGCCAGCAAATTTGACAATATGGAAGAAATGGATGCATTCCTAGAGACATAGAAACTACCACAACTGAACCAGGAAGAAATAGAAAACCTGCACAGACCCATAACCAGGAAGCAGACTGAAGCAGTCATCAAAAATCTCCCAACAAACAAGAGCCCAGGGCCAGATGGCTGCCCAGGGGAATTCTACCAAACATTTAACGAAGAAGTAATACCTATTCTCCTGAAACTGTTCCCAAAAATAGAAATGGAAGGAAAACTTCCAAACTCATTTTATGAGGCCAGCTTTACCTTGATCCCAAAACCAGACAAGAACCCCATCAAAAAGGAGAATTACGGACCAATATCCTTAATTAACACAGATGCAAAAATTCTCAACAAAACACCAGCGAATAGGATCCAACAGTACCGTAAAAGGATTATTCACCACGACCAAGTGCAATTTATTCCTGGGCTGTAAGTCTGGTTCAACATCTGCAAATCAATGAATGTGATACAATACATTAATAAAAGAAAGAACAAGCACCATATGATACTCTCAATAGATGCTGAAAAAGCATTTGACACAGTACAGCATCCTTTCCTGATCAAAACTCTGCACAATGTAGGCATAGAGGGTACATACCTCAATATCATCAAAGCCACCTATGAAAAACCCACAGCAAATATCATTCTCAATGGGGAAGAACTGAGAGCTTTTCCCCTAAGGTCAGAAACATGGCAGGGATGTCCGTTATCACCATTGCTATTCAACATAGTACTAGAAGTCCTAGCCTCAGCAATCAGACAACAAAAAGAAATAAAAGGCATCCTAATCGGCAAAGAAGTCAAACTTTCACTCTTTGCACATGATATGAGTGGAAAACTCAAAAGACTCCACTCCAAAACTGCTAGAACTCATACAGGAATAAATAATAAATAATAAAGTGTCAGGATATAAAATCAATGCACAGAAATCCGTTGCATTTCTATACACCAACAGCAAGACAGAAGAAAGGGGAATTAAAGAATCAATCCCATTTACAATTGCACCCAAAACCATAAGATACCTAGAAATAAACCTAACCAAAGGGGCAAAGAATCTGTACTCAGAAAACTATAAAGTACTCATGAAAGAAATGGAGGAAGACACAAAGAAATGGAAAAATATTACATGCTCATGGATTGGAAGAACAAATATTTTGAAAATGTCTATGCTACCTAAAGCAATCTACACATATAATGCAATCACTATCAAAATACCATCCATTTTTTTCAAATAAATTGGAAAAATAATCCTATAATTTATATGGAACCAGAAAAAACTCTGAATAGCCAGAGGAATGTGGAAAAGAAAGCCAAAGTTGGTGGCATCACAATTCCGGACTTCAAGCTCTATTACAAAGCTATCATCATCAAGACAATATGGTACTGGCACAAAAACAGACATACAGATCAATGGAACAGAATAGAGAGCTCAGAAATGGACTCTCAACTCTATGGTCAACTAGTCTTCGACAAAGTAGGAAAGAATGTCCAATGGAAAAAAAAGTCTCTTCAGCAAATAGTTTTGGGAAAATTGGACAGCCACATGCAGAAGAATGAAACGACCATTTCCTTACACCACACACAAAAATAGGCTAAAAATGGATGAAAGACTTCAATGTGAGACAGGAATCCATCAAAATCCTTAAGGAGAACACAGGTAGCAACCTCTTCAACCTCAGCCGCAGCAACTTCTTCCTAGAAACATCGCCAAAGGCAAGGGAAGCATGGGCAAAAATGAACTATCGGGACTTCATCAAGATCAAAAGCTTTTGCACAGCAAAGGAAATAGTCAACAAAACCAGAAGACTCCTGACAGAATGGGAGAAGATATTCGCAAATGACATATCAGATAAAGGGCTAGTATCCAAAATCTGTAAAGAACTTATCAAACTCAACACCCAAAGAACAGATAATCTGATTGAGCAATGGCCAGAAAACATGAACAGATATTTCTACAAAGAAGACATCCAGATGGCCAATAGACACATGAAAAAGTGCTCCACATCACTTGGCATCAGGGAAATACAAATCAAAACCGCAACGAGTTACCAACTCACACCATTCAGAATGGCTAAAAGTAGCAAATCAGGAAACAACAGGTGTTGGCGAGGAAGGGGAGAAAGGGGAACCCTCCTACACTGTAGGTGGGAATGCAAGCTGGTGCAACCACTCTGGAAAACAGCATGGAGGTTCCTCAAAATGTTGAAAATAGAGCTACCCTATGATCCAGCAATCTCACTACTGGTCATTTACCCTAACAATAACAAATGTAGTGATACAAAGGGGGCACATGCACCCGAATGTTTATAGCAGCAATGTCCACAATAGCCAAACTATGGAAAGAACCTAGATGTCCATCAACAGATGAGTGGATAAAGAAGTGGTATATATATATATATATATATATATATATACATACATACATACATACACACACACACACACACACACACACACACACACACACACAATGGAATACTATGAGACCATCAAAAGAAATTCAGTCTTGCCTATTGTCACGACATGGATGGAATGAGAGGGTATTATGCTGAGTGAAATAAGTCAATCAGAGAAAGAAAATTATCATATGATCTCTGAACACAGGAATTTGAGAGGCAGGGCGGGGTGTTTGGGGTGTAGGGAAGGACAAAATGAAACAAGATGGGATCAGGAGGGAGACAAACCATAAGAGACTCTTAATCTCACAAAACAAACTGAGGGTTGCTGGGGGTGGCGAAGGTAGGAAGAGGGTGGTTGGGTGATGGACATTGGGGACGGTATGTGCTATGGTGAGTGTTATGAAATGTGTAAGCCTAATGAATCACAGACCTGTACCTTTGGGGCAAATAATATATTTTATGTTAATAAAAATAATTTTTAAAAATTAAGAAATTTTTAAAAATAATGATGTATTTGTATGGTGACTAACAGCATAATAAAATAAAAAATATAAATAAAAACAAAAATATCAAAAGGTTAAAAAAGAAAAATCACGTAACTGTATAAATATATAGAGAGATAGTATTTGGCAAAATCTAACACCCATTCATGATTTAAAATTATTTTTCAATAGACTAGAAATAAAAGGGAACTTCCTCAATGTGATAAAGAATATCTACAAAAAAACCTACAGCTTGGGGTGCCTGGGTGCCTCAGTGAGTTAAAGCCTCTGCTGTCAGCTCAGGTCATGATCCCAGGGTCCTGGGATCGAGCCCCGCATCAGGCTCTCTGCTCAGCAGGGAGCCTGCTTCCCCCTCTCTCTCTACCTGCCTCTCTGTCTACTTGTGATCTCTGTCTGTCAAATAAATAAATAAAATCTTAAAAAAAAATACCTACAGCTAACATCACACTTAGTGTTGAGAAACTCTAAGCCTTCCTAGTAAGATCAGGTACAGGCAAGGAACTCTCCTACCACTCCTTTTCAATATCATACTGGAAATCCTTATTAATGTAATAAGGCAAGAAAATAAAATAAAAGGTACACAGATTGGAAAGGAAAATATAAAACTCTGTTTGCAGATAACATCATCTGTGCAGAAAATATGGAAGAATCTATAAAACAAACAAAAAAAAACACCCTCCTGGAACTAAGTGGTATAGCATAGACAGCTAATACACAAAAAAGTCAATTGTTTTCTTATATACCATCAATGAACAAATAGAATTTAAAATAAAAAACACACACCATCTACATTAGTAACCCCCCAAAATTAATTACTAAAGTATAAATCTAGCAAAATATGTATGAGATCTTTATGAAGAAAACCAGAAAACTCTGATGAATGCAGCTTTGCGCAGTGGCAGTATCGTAGCCAATGAGGTTTATCCGAGGCGCGATTATTGCTAATTGAAAACTCTGATGAATGGAATCAAAGAAGAATTAAATAAATGGAGAGATACTCCGTATTGATGGGTAGGAAGACTCAATATTGTCAAGATGCCAGTTCTGCTCAACTTTATGGATTCAATGCAATCTCAGCCAAAATCCCAGTGAGTGAGTTATTTATTTATTCATTTATTTATTCCTTTAATTTTTGGATCTTGACAAACTAATTCTGAAGTTTACAGGCAAAAGACCCAGAATAGCTAACATACTATCAGAGGAAAACAAAGTTGGAAGATTGACACTACTCAATGTCAAAATTACTGTAAAGCTACAGTAATCAAGAAGTTTGATATTGGCAAAAGAATAGGCAAATAGATCAATGAAGTAGAACAGAGAGTCCAGAAATAAACCTACATAAGTATAGCCAATTGATCTTTGACAAAGGAGCAAAGGCAATACAAAGGCGAAAATATAGTCTTTTTAAATACATGGTGCTGAAATAACTAGGTATCCACATGCAAAAATTAAATTTAGACACAGACTTTATACCCTACACAAAAATTAACTCAAGATGGATCACAGACTTATACGTAAAAAGCAAATCTATAAAGCTCCTAGAAGATAACATAGGTAAAAACCTAGATTACCATTTGGTATGCTGATGACTTGTTAGATACAACATGAAAGGCAAAACCCATGAAAGAAATAATTGATTAGCTGGACTTCGTTAAAATAAAAGATGTCTGCTCTACAAAGGACAAGTCTAAATAATGAGAAGACAGGCAACAGACTAGGAGAAAATGTTTGCAAAAGACACATCTGATAAATATCTGTTATCCAACATACCACAAAGAGCTCCTAAAGTTCAGCAGTAAGAAACAAACAACTCAATTTAAAAATGGGTTAAAGACTTTAAAAGACACCTCACCAAAGAAGATATACAGATGGCAAATAAACATATGAAAAGATGATCAATATGTCTCATCAGGGAATTGCAAATTAAAACAAAAATGAGGTATCACCATGTACCTATCAGAATGTGCAAATCCTAAACCTGACAACACCAAATGAAGGTGAAGATGTGGAGAAACAAGAACTCTCATTCATTCCTGGGGCGGGGGGATGGGAAATGGTACAGCTGCTTTGGAAGACAGTTTAGCAATTTCTTATAAAACTAAACATATTCTTACCATAAATCCTGCAAAGGTGCAACTTGGTATTTACCCAAAAGACCTGAAACACTATATCCACACAAAAAGCTGAACATGGGTGTCACACCAACTTTCTTCAAAACTGCCCAAACTTGGAAGCAACCAAGATATTCTTCAGAAGGTGAATAGATAAATAAACCATACTACATCCAGACAATGGAATATTGCTCAGTGCTAAAAAAAAAAAAAAAAAAAAAAAAAAAAAAAAAAAAAAAAAAAAGAAAGAAAGAAAGAAAAAGAAAAAAGAAAAGAAAAGAAAAGAAATGAGCTATCCAGCCATGAAAAGACATAGAGGAACCTTAAATGTATATTACTAAGTAAAAGAAGTCAATCTGAAAAGGCTACATACTATAAGACTCCAACTATTTAGGACATTCTGGAAAGGTAAAACTATGGAAACAATAAAAAGATCAGTAGTTACCAGGGATTCGAGATAGGGGAGGGATGAATAGGTGAAACATGGAGGAATTCTAGGGTAGTGAAAATATTCTATATGATACTATGATGATGGATACATATCATTACACATTTGTCCAAGCCCAGAGAATGTATTATACCAACAGTTAACCTTAAAGTAAACTACAGACTTTAGGTGATTATGTGTTAAGGTAGTTCATCAATCATAATGAATATACCACTCTAGTGGGGGATGTGGATAATGGGGCTACACATAAGTACACATGTGTAGGAGAAAAGGGTTTGTGGAAATCTCTGTACTTCCCTCTCAATTTTGCTATGAACCTATAAAACTGCTCTGAAAAATAAAATCTTAAAGAAAAAAATAGAGGGGGTAGTGTTGAGAACTGTGTCAGCAAAGAGGTCCTTGGAGAACTCAATTAATACAGTAAGTGACTCTTCAACCTTAGACAGTACAAGACAGAAAAGAGGAGAAACAAAACTGCAACCATCAGTAAAATTAATTCAGTTACCTTCCCTTGGCAGAAAAAGCAAGCTGCAAAGGAAATAGCTCATGCATTTAATGAGTGGAGAGCACATCAGCCAAGCAACTTGAGGGATAGAGACAAGACACAGAGACAAGAGATGGGACAAGTCCTTGAGAGGGAACCCAGTCATGTGCAAGACTCAGTGAATACAGGGATACCCTGATAAAATTGGGAGTCCAAAGAAAAGAGTAAGGGTATCACCAAGGCCTTCATGAGTATCAGGACAAAGGACAGATCCCCTGTTTGAGAAGTAGGAAAACAATGAGTTTATGTTTCCATACTTCTTAACACTACATATATGGGATCTAGAATATTTTACATTTATTAAACTCTGAAGAGTCTGGTAAGAGTATTTTTTTGTACTCTTTGTACTTCGATTCTCAGATAATCACAGGAGAACTAGGAAAGGCAAAGATGCTACCCAAAAAACTCTGTGAAAATATTGACTTGGATGGATTCATTAAAAAATGTGAATGATCAGGCATGATAAAATAATTTAAAAAGTAGAGAACGTGCCAGTTTAAAATCCCCTCCACTTACCTAATTTGAAACAACCCTTAAAACTCCTGTGTGAAAAGTAGGGCAGATATCATTAATATCCCCATTTTATAAGTGAGGAAATTAAGGTTTAGACAAGTTAAATGACTGACTCTAGGTTACTCGCTAAGTGACAGATCTGGGACCAAAACCCAGGGCTGGCACTGCCTCTGCCGAGGAAGGCATGGAAGGAAGGGTAATGACTCCTAATTGAAATGTCTACCAAGAGTGTGATGAGCTAGTGTGGGTAACGGCTGCCCCGACTCGGGCTGGGCCGGCATCAGGCCAAGAGCAGCCTGCTTCCCAAGCATTCCTTCACTTGTTCAAGAGATCATGAAAATTAAATTGGGCTATAACCAGGCCTTAATTCCCCACCCTTGATGTGAGGAGCCATATTTGTCTCATTAGCCCAGGTCATAAACTCCAGCAGGAGGGAGAAAAGGAGGCAGCAGATAAAAGTGAGGGAGGGAGAGGGAGACAACTGTATGAAGGGAGAACAAGAGGGAGGAAGGTGAGAGGCTTATGTGAAGGACAAGCACACTTTCTTACATTAGAGGTGCTCTCCTCCCTGGCGTCATCATAATTGGATTTTAAGTTTATGTAGCTCTTTGTAGTTTTCCAGACAATTGGGTGGGCTCTCTCATCTGATCCTCGTTACCTTCCTGGGAGTCAGGGCACAGAGGACCAATTCCACTTTAGCAGGAAACGGATGCAGCTCTGAGACATTGGGAGGCTTGTCCAACTAGCAGACCCAGGGTCAATAAAGCCTGTGCTTTTTGACTCCTACTCTGTAAACAGCAGGTCACAGTCTAAATCCCCGAGAGCTACACAGGGCCAGAAGGTAGAGCTCCAGTATTCTTTTGAACATACCATGCTGCCTCTCAAATCACAGAAACATACTGAACAAGGATTTTTATTTCTACAGAGCAACAGGAGTTTGGGTATGAATGTGCTATTACCAAATAGTAAAAAATCCAAGGGACTGTCCTTCTTCTTTGACCTACATTGGAATATGCATGAATCGCCTTATCGATTAAGCTGGTGTGGGTTAAGAGTAGGAACTTAGAATTATTTTTGTTTAGTTTACAGAGATCTGTGCCACAATGGTTTGTATTAGAGAAATTTGATCTAAATCAAGCATGAAAGTCTTGGCTTCAAATTACATCTCTTGGATGTTTGCCTTCCACATAAAAGAAATATAGCGATTGACTATCTCCAAAGAATAAAGCTCTTCAGAGAGCCAGAATAGATACACTTCTAGAAAGATAATGAGGTGCTGTACAATGATATGGGCTGTCACATCAGGGTTCAAGTTTGGTTTCTACCACTTAGTGGACAGTATAACATGGATAAGACAGTAATAATGAGTGTAGATTTGGAGTTCAAACTGTCCAGGTCCAAATCTTGGCCCTACTATCTTAGGAATGTTACTTGGACCTCTTAAAACTTTTAATTCCACCATTTGTATAGTGGTTTTACTGGATTATGCTTAACAAATGGTAACCATTATTATTAAGGCATATCTATCCTTCAGTGGAAACATGTTTTATGATATCCTTTGCCTAAATGGCAAACCTTGGGACTTAAATAGCTCAGCTATACCATATGAGGTTTCTTCCAAAAAAAAATACTGATTGGACATTGTCCCTTATTCTTTTTTTATTTTTTGTGTACCAATTTGGTAAGTGCTTCTAAATTTACCTATCCCTAGATAATAAACATAGATTATATTTCTGCTTCAGGTAGACAGAGTTCACTATACACATGAAACTAGTAAACTTCTATTGTATTGTATTGTTCCCGGCGTTGGGAAGCCCTGCGGAACACCCTGCTCCCCGGGCCGAGGGCCCTTTCTCGCTCGGGGCCTGTCGCGGCCACCTGGAAAGCGCACTCAGACGACGCGGCCCAACGGGGGGTCCCCACAAAGGGGAGCGTTCCCGAGCAGAGTTGAGGGACCAGTTGGGGCCGGGCGTCCGCCTCCGCCTATTCGCGCTTGTAAACTAGTAAACTTCTATTGTATCAGGTTGGATAATATTAGGACTTTGTCTATTGAAACAGGTTTCAAGGATTCAGAAGAAAAATAAACTATTCAATAACTGTCTTTTAAAAGGAATTGTTACAAATTTAGCTGGAAGTTTTAGTTTAAGGCAAAGCTTAATCTATCCATATCAAAGGAGCTCTACTATATTCTCTGAAGGGAATGCAGCATATTCTGGGATTTTTGGGGTTCGTTTGTAATGAAGAGATTGGCCCACACTCATAATGCTGAATGTTCAAAGAAAAATCAGGTTGTCAACACATAGTCAAGTATGATTTTGGAAACTTCTCAAAAAAAAAAAAAAAAATCTTTCAATAACCAGAGGGCAGACAACAACCTTCACAGCTGGCAGAACTTCCAAGGATCTTCTACGGAAATAAGCTAAATGACCTCTAGACAAAGGAAATTCAAAGATGCTCAGGCCCCAAGGCTCCAATTCTTAGGGGAATCACAATGTTATAATAAAAGAAGCCTACCCCACCTGCTAATAACTCAATTATTACATGTAGCTTTCCATCTACTGAGCTAGACTACGCCACTAGCACCAAGCCTTTGACTGTGTGTCCTTTGGAAATTCAGCTCAAATATTACTGCTTCTGCCCCTGAAAGCATTATTTTTTAAAGCAAAATAGTAAAGAATTCCAGTATCAGTGCCTGGATTTGGATCAGATACTCGTAGCTAACATTTGCAAGGCAGAATTCTAAGATAGATAAATACATACTTATAGATAGATAGATAGATACTTATAGTACACATATATATGTACATATAAGATTGTATCTGATCCACACAACAATGATATAAAGTATCATTATATACCTGTATTATTCCCCTTTTACAAGTGAAAAAAAAAATGGCATAGAGAAGTCAAGAGACCTGGCAAAGATCACATAGCAACCATTAGAACTAGACTCCAACTCTGACAACCTAGCTCCACTCTGCTCTCCTCCCTCTCAAGGTTAGCTCCTTACCAGATGGATGGCTTCACATGGGCAAGGTACTCAAATGCTCTATTCCTCACCTGGTAAATGGAGAGAATTACCGATCACTGCAAGTATAACAGATTGTAGGATTGCTAGATGGATTAACAAAGATACCTCCTGTCTTTATCTCAGCACAGCTTCTGGCACCTAGTAAATGCTCAACAAAGACTATGTATTATTTATAATACTGTCTTCTGGGTGAAGGCAGGAACATTTTATTCATTTATTCATTTATGCAGCTGAACAAGTCACTTAACCTCTCTGAGACTTCATTTCTTCATCAGTAAAATGGGATAATATAATACAAATATCAACATCACAGAGTTATCATGGCACATAAAAGACACTCAGAAAATACTTGATGAATTAGCAGAATCCCTTCGCATAGTACCTAACACAGTTCCACATGGAAATAGGTACTGTGATAAAAACTTCTTGATCATAGCAATCCATAATGTAAAAATGATAATATTGCCTCCTCCTCATCCCTGGGGATCTGTGAGGATAAATGAGACAATCTCTAGGACAGAGATTGTTAGGAGAAAGGTGTTTTATAAATCTAAGAGGTTGCTATTAATGATCATCATCATCATAATAAATTTGGTATTGGAGAAATCATAACTCATCATGCATGACTCCTCAAGGGAAGCCTATCAAGGCCTCCTTCAATGACACAGTGGCAGCTGGTGCCTGAGGCTTTGACTCTATGGAAATAGGGGAGGGAAGATAGTGATGTTACAGAGAGAAATCAGAAAGGTATTCGAGCTGGCTATTTAAAGAGGGTCTTCCCTTCCATGTCCTCCTGCCTCCTCACCTTCCCCACCGCTCCCTCACACCAAGTCCCCACCAGATCTCCAGGAACACCAGACCTCAGGTTCTGATCTCCAATATCACAGGCCCAAGACCTCGATCATGCCCATACATCTAAGCCTATGAGTCTTAAAGGTACTCCCCTGCAGGGAAGTCCCAGAGAGCTCGGCAAGCTGGGCAGGGGGTTTCCTTATGGCAGCCTGATACAAAACTCTCTACTCAGCAAGCCACAGTTTTAGCCCCAAATGCCAAAGACTGGCCCAGGTTGGTGAGATGACGACAAAACTAGCATCACATTGTAAGGGCCAAGAGCATCCAGATCTGGACAGGAATCCAGCTGCTGTCCTTAGATTCATGTAGCAACTTCTCCGGGGCTCCATTCCCAGTGAAAACAGAAGGCTCTCAGAAGGGACCTGGAAGGGTTAAAGAAGATAGAGTCCATGATGTATCTAGCACAGCAACGGACACAAAAGCCCTCGGGTAATGATAGCAATCATCACGTAGCTATTGTGCTGCTAGTAGTTTTATTCTGATTATTCAAAAAAAAAAAAAAGAAAGAAAGAAAGAAAGAAAATAAAAAACAGGCTAGCATAAGAAAAAAAGGAACAGGCCACTCAGCTGATCAGATGAAGTCTCCCCCATATGTTCCATAATTTGGTCATGAGTATGCTGAGTGTGGGAAGGTCAGCAGCATTATTAAAGGAATTACATCAGGCTGGACAAACTTCCTCAACTCAGGAGACACTGATACAGAAACCAGACACAAATATATTCATTTATAGATTCAGATGTCCATTTCCAGTAACCAAACTGTATCAAGTACACAAGAAACCAAATTAGCTATTGAAAGATGACTTGGTGAGCATGAGATCATAGAAAATTGGAGGGTCCAGTGGGATATATATCCAGGTATGTCAAGGCTAAATACATTCTCTCCCACCATAGACCACACCTCCTACTTGATCTGAATACTTGACACTCATGTCAACTAGATGACGTTCAGATACTTCTGTTTTACAGAAAACAGAAGCTTGGAGAGGTTACCACACAAGTCTCAGCAGGGCAGCTGGATCTCTGCTCAGATCTGTATGCTCTTGGCCATTATTATGTGATACTATCAAAAATAATATCTCCTTCTAGTGTACAGAGCTGAAGTCTTACTCCCCTTTTCCCAAAATCCACATAGAACACTGCCCTTCATAAAGCAAAGGTTTTGAAGTCGACTAAACCTGGATTTGATTCCCTGTTCCACCACAGCCAAGCTGTGTGACCCTGCACACATTATTCAACTTCTCTGAACTTCAGTTTGCTGATCTATAAAATAGTGACAATAGCTTACCTCATAGGCTATCACAATGCTTAGCAAGAATATATATATAAATACTGAGCACACTGCCTGTGTGATCATTGTTATAGGAGCTACTATTTAATTTCATTATACCCCCTCTTTCTTTGATTTCTGTGACTCTAGTTGTAAAGACAAATCCTAAACACAGTGATCTCCAACTGTTCTGCCTCCATCAATCCACTCAATCACACAAGCACAGCACATCTCCATAGCTGGCCATGTCTGAAGATAGTTCAAGTCACTGATTCTCTGATGATTTTTAGATATCTTACCTTAAGAGGGCGACCTCATTGCCTAATTCTGGGGACATCTCCCTATAACTGATGGGCACAGGGAAAAGAAGAGGTATCCTAAAGGCCCAGAGAAATGCAAAGGACCAACTATTCTGCCAACAATCAAGCAGTTTTGTCCTCATAAATTGTAGCCATTTCTATTTTTCTGCCCAAAGCATTTTCTTCCTCCCTGAGACCAGCCCCACTTTGAAGGGACGATTGCTTTCCCTTGCTACTCTTAGTCAAGCAGCCAGCACTAACAGGAATGTTAGCAAGATCATCTACAGTGATGTCACATTCTACATTGGACAAAATGTCCCAGATAGCACTTTTCCAGTGTCTTTGAATAGTCACTCTCTCTTTATTTCCAAATGCATGTGCGAGCTCAGTTCAATGAAGAAACACATTAACAGCAACCTCTCTATTCCCTCTAGGTTGCTCGCAAGCCTTCCTGTGTTTTTAATCTTCGCCGGGCTCCAAAACCAACCGTGGTGAGTGATGTGAATACCAGGCTTCTCATTTCAGTAAGGAGATGACTGGATTGGAGACTCTGAAGATTAATAAAAAGAAAAAAATCCGCACTTAGAAAAACCACTGGTTTGAAAAAAAAAAAAGTAGATCATGATAAAGATTAAGAAGATGATTCAAAAATAAAAAAGAGGGAAGATATAAAATATTCCCCTCTTATCTAGAGTGGTGAAAAACTGGCATAGGCGCGGGGCAATGCTGACCTGCTCTTTCATAACACTGGCGATAAGCAACAGCAATTCATAATGGGGAACTTACTGCAGCAAAGTACAAGGCTAGGGGCTTGGGATTCAGAGCACACAGAGAAAGGGGTTGTTGATTTAAGTGGTGTGGGAAAATGGAGAAGGTATTGCTTAAAGCAGTAACCAGTGCTGTTTATTTGGGATAGGAGCTCGAGAATATTATTATGGCAGAGAAAAGAAGTTATCTCTGGTGAATTGTCTTGAATTATGGGGGGAGCGAGAGAGGCTCACTGCGTGTGACATTTAGAATTGCAATTTCTAAGCAGAGCGCCATGTCTGATATATCATTTATTGTCTCTGCCTCTATCCTTCCAAAGCTGCATTAAGGACAGATGTGAACTTCACTTCCCTGGGTCTCCATTTTCACCCATTGGTTTGGAGGACATTTATTGTCCCTTCACAACAGAATCATATATTTTCCCCTCTTGGAAGGTTTAGTTCATCACTAAATATTCAGGTCTAGGAAGCGATTTTTCTTTTCTCTTTGTGCGTGATTTGTCTCTGTAGAGCTGTGCTCCTTTAGTTGAAAACAAGAATCTATACAAATAAAGGGCGCGAGCGAAGAGAGAGTGTGGGTGGATGAGCGGAGGGAAGGTTTCTCCAGTGGTGATGGAAATTTGCGCTTGAGTCTTCCCGTTTTAGCTGATTTTACAGGAAGGAAGAAACAATGCTCCCCCGATCAGGTATCCGATCCTGCTGGCTTAGAAGATTCAAAAGGCAGTTTCAATTACCATGCACCGTAGTCCTACTTCCCACTGAAAAACAGTATGCATATTGCAGATTCTGGTAGTGGCTCTTTGAAAATCAAGTTTCCACACCACCATCCCCCTGCGTTTCAGGTAAAAATGAACGGATTCCAGAGACAGACATTCCTATTCCATAGATTCAATGAATTGTTTAACTGCAAGGGACGGAGATACCCATTTTTGGTAGCAGAACAAACTGAGATCTTACAAATTACCTGACCAGGTCAAGGCAATATAGTCTCACAAGTGGTTGTATATGTATATTGATGGGTTTGCTGTACCACTCTGGAATTCTTCTGTTTTCTTGGTGTGTGCTGGGAATCTCACACTTAGCCCAGGGTCTTTGCCAAGACTGAGCACTGGAAGTCCCATGCAGCCCTGTCTGGCGCCCCAGTCTCCCCACCTCCCTGGGGCTCTGTGAAGGGGTAGAGGACAGGTGCAGCTGCCCTCAGAAACCTAAACCTCAGGCCACACGTCGTCGTCTTGGGGAAAACAGCTTCTGCTCTGTTCTCACTATTCTGCATCCCACACAAACACACTAGCAACTCCCTGCCCCCTTCCTGTAATCCCTTCCGTACACTGAGGCTCTTGAAACCAAAGCCAACAAAGAACATTCTCTTCAAGTAACTTCTGCTTTTAGCTACAGCTAAAGCTCTGGAGAAAAGAGATCACAATACACTAGTCAGTATCTCAACAAATTATTCTGCCACACTTGTCTTGTAGACTCCTGCCCCTGGGGCTTTGTTCAGGCTGTGTCTTCTACCAGGAATGTTCTTCCCCTTATCCCCTAGCTATCCAAGTTTTGCTGTCCCTCTATTGTTCAGGAAACCTTCCTTGACCTCATGGCAGGATTCTTAAGGCATTCCTTGTCTTTACTATTTCATGTCTCAGGCCCATGTGACTTTTTTTTTCCCCAATCAGACTGTTAGTTCCCTAGGGGCTCTTTTGTGTCCCCCAGATTACCTAATACGCCAGTCAAGCCAGTCACATGGCTTGGCGTGAGGTTGGGTTTGAACCCTGAGCAAACTGTTTTCCCTCTTGAGACATCATAATAACCTCAGAATGCAGCTGTTATTATTGTTCTTCAAAAACCTTATTATGGCTTAATTGTTTTTCTTCTGCTTATATAGATGACACAGTCTTCTCATAAAAATTTCAAAAACTACATGGTATCTAAAAATAGGATGGAAAGGTTACATGAATTCCACTTTATGTAAGCACCATTAACATGGTCTTGGCCATTCTTCACATATGTTTATGACTCTATATGTTTCTATATCTATATATAGATATAGATATATGATTTTATATTTTATATAAATAGGGTTATTTCATATATACTCTTTTAAGTGGAGAATATTAAAGATCATGTGCAAAAGTGTCAAGCGATATTAGTCAAGTAAAAATATTTGTTTAATTGGAGTCTTAGTAAATAGTTTTAAATGAATAAATAGTGTTTCCCATAGAATGTAGGGAATAAAGGAAAGCAGGAGATGCCCCCTAGACCATTTTCCTGTCTCTAAGCAGGACTTCACTCAAAATATTCCACTTAAATTAGCCCAGGGCCCAGAGTATGTGGTACAAAGGACAAATGAACATTCTGATTGGAAACTCTATACCAGACACTAAGATCAGATTTCTTCAGCATAATGTGCCTTTCAGACATGGTCCATATTCTCAGTTCACCAGCTGGAAGCACTGAATAGGAGGGACAGAGCTATACACCTTGGGCAAAATATTTATTAAAATCAAGACAAAGTAGACCAGACCAAAGTGTATCTTCCCTCGAGATCTCATAGAAGAGACTCCAGCCTCTAGAGCCCAGTGAAGAAGCTTAGCTTTCTTACAATGAGAAATAAACATATCTCATCTATCAGCAATGACGTGAAAATCCATGGCAGAACACTGGAAGTCATCTCCTCTGAACAGTCCTCAGTTAAAGATCAAATTCAAACCTACAGAGATTCAGTTTCCATGAAGAACCAATAATGGGATTTTCTCCAGGACAACACCCCACTGTCTTGGTGGTGGTAAGCTCTGCCTAGTTTCTCCTCCTGGCCCTTGCAGAGAGGCTAGAGTCCGTGTGTCAGGTAATCCATCATCACCCATTCCTGCCACCAGAAAAGGACTAATAGATTATAAATGTTTCTTCTTCTGTCGGCTAATCGGCTGGAATGTGATACCTGCCACGACACGTAACAGTCCTGCTGTTCTGTTAACAGACACAGGATGTGACCACCTCCACCCAGGTGTACGCTTGTGATAGTGAGCAGCGGGGTGGCTGAGGCGGGCAGCAGCCTGGGCTTCTCTCATGCAAGAGCACAGACATCCAGGGGTAAGACCATGGATTTCTCATGCTATCCTATTTTCTTCAAGGCGTTTCTCACTATCTGAAATTAAATTATTTATTTGCTTACATCTGACACTCCTACTAGATGGTAAAAGAAGGGCTTGGCTTTGCTGGTCATTAATATTAACTCCCTCACCTCCTAATTTCTTTCCACATTTTACTTTCTCAATAACAAACATATCAAGCTGAACTGTCCTCTACATACATAGACTTCTTCTGGCATTCCTGACCTCCCTTTAGCTTGCTTTTTCTGGTTTTTTTCTAATAGCTTCTGTCATCTTCTAATATATTATGTAATCAGCCATGATGAATATCATTTATTGCCTGTCTCCCCCTATGGGAATGAAAGGTCTATGGAGGCTGAAATCCTTGTGTGTTTTGTTCACAGTGCATCCCAAAAACCTGGAAGAAGGACTGGAACATATTAGGTGTTTAATAAATATTTATTGAATAGTGATGCCTGGGTGGCTCAGTGGGTTAAAGCCTCTGCCTTTGGTTCAGGTCATGATCCCGGGATCCTGGGATCGAGCCCTGCATCGGGCTCTCTGCTTGGTGGGAGCCTGCTTCCTCCTCTCTCTCTCTGCCTGCCTCTCTGCCTGCTTGTGATCTCTGTCTGTCAAATAAATAAATAAAAATCTTAATAAATAAATAAATAAATTTTTATTGAATATATGAAATCATTCACTTTATCCTTAACTCCCTAACAGTCCCTAGCATGGAATAGCTGTTCAATAACTGCTTGTTGATCTGATGTTGTTGAATCTGAACATTTTCTCCAGGTTGCAAGCATTTGCCCTTCTAAGTGTTTTTCACTCATCTTCCTATGTCCCTACTTAATAGCATATAATAGGAAACAAATAAATGTTTGACAAATTTAACCAATTAACAAATAACTGAATTGACTGTACTCAATGCTTCAATGTCTGACACCTTTGTCTGACTCCTGTTTCCCCCAACATCATTAACACCAGCAGCTCAATTCAACTAACATATCCTGAATATCTACTGTATTCTAGCTGCTGTGCTAGATACTGAGTGATAGTCAACAAGAATACTAACAAGTATTCATTGAACACTTATGTCATCCCGGATACTATGCTAAGCACTTCACATGCATGAACTGCTTTAATGTTCTTAATAACCATATGAGGTAGGGAATGTTAGGCCCATTTTACAGGCAGAGAAACTTTAAACCTCAAGAGGTAACTAGTCCAAAGTCAGGCACAGAGTTAGCCAAGACAGAAAGGAGGCAAAGTCCAGATTCTCACTCAGACAGCTTTTACCCCAGAGTTCACACTCTTAGGCCCAATCATGATCTAAAAATAAAGAATAATCAGAATAATTTATTTTCTCAAAGAAGCTGTATATATTGAGGGAAGAAAAAAGCATCTTTAAAAGTTCTGAATCCCTCATTTTTGGTCCCAATGCCTAGTATAGAGCATAGCACACAGTGTGTAATGAAGACGTTTTTGCTAAAAGAATAAGCAATACAAAAGAGGCAAAACTACAAGACAGAAACATTAATTCTAATTGGAGGAAACTGCATAATCCAGGACAACAGAAGTATTTAAGCCAGACCTGAAAAAATATAGGATTTTAAAGAATCTAGAAGAAAGTCATTCTTTTTTATTTTTAAAGATTTTATTTATTTATTTATTTGACAGAGAGAGAGATCACAAGTAGGCAGAGAAGCAGGCGGAGGTGGGGGGGCAGACCTCCCACTGAACAGGGAGCCCGATGCAGGGCCCGACCCCAGGACCCCGAGACCACGACCCGAGCCAAAGGCAGAGGTCCAACCCACTGAGCCAGCCAGTGGGTTGGACAGCCAACCTTTCTTCGGTTAAGAAGAAAGTCATTCTTAACCGAGTGTATTGGTTATCTATTGCTGCATAACAAACTACTTCAAAATTTAGATTAAAACAAAAATAGGGGCACCTGGGTAGCTCAGTAGTTAAGCAGGTCATGATACCAGGGACCGAGCCCCACGTCGGGCTTCCTGCTCAGCGGGAAGTCTGCTTCTCCCTCTCCTGCTCCCTCTGCTTGTGTTCTCTCTCTCGCTGTGTCTCTATCAAACTAATAAATAATTATTTTTTAAAAATTTAAAAATAGGGGTGCCTGGGTGGCTCAGTGGGTTAAAGCCTCTGCCTTCGGCTCAGGTCAGGATCCCAGGGTGCTGGGATTGAGCCCCGTGTTGGGCTCTCTGCTCATCGGGGAGCCTGCTTCCCTTCCTCTCTCTCTGCCTGCCTCTCTGCCTAATTGTGATCTCTATCAAATAAATAAAATCTTTAAAAAAAAATTTAAAAATAAACATTTATTATCCTTATAGTTTCTCTGGGTTTGGTATTCAGTAGCAACCCTGCTAGCTGATTTCAAACTTGGGATCTCTAATGAGGTTGCCATTATCATGTTGGCCGGGGCTGCAGTATTTGAAGAACACACTGGCAAGAACATCCTCATCCAAGGTGACTCACTCACATGGCTGGGAAGTTTAGGTTGTTGGTGGAAGCCTCAGTCTCTCCCCACAAAGGCCTCTCCACAGGTAGCATAAGTGTCTTCAACAACATGGCCACTGGCTTCACCCAGAGGGAGTGGCCCAAGAGAGAAAGACAGAGAGCCAGGCAGAAGCTATCTTTTTAATAACCTAGACTCAGAAATCATATGGCATCTCTTCTGCCACATTCTATTAGAAGCAAGTCACTAAGTCTGACTCACGTTCAAAGGAGGGGAATTAGGCTCCACCTTTTGAAGAGATGAGTGTCAAGAGTTTGCAGACATATTTTAAAACCACCACAGAGGCAGCCCATAGGAAAGTATAGGGCAGGTTCTGGAATGACATGTTATCAAATGTCTTAGTTAATGGACTTCTATAACCTGGTGACCTCTTTTATTTTTGCGATTTTCACATGACTCCATCTATTTCTTATATTTTGATCCTTTAGTCTCTGTCATTTTGAAGAGAAAATCTTTCAACATTCTTATTCAGTTAATCCATTCCTCCATTTGATTTAAAAATAGTACTGTTCTGTGTATTTAGCACTGGAAATACAAAAATAAAAAAGGCATGACCCTTCTCTTCAAGGAGTTTGTCATCCATGATAAGCCTATGTAATAATCACATACAATATGTCAAAGGTCATAATAGAATTATATACAAAGTGCACGATAATACACAGGAGATTAATTTTTCTCATGAGAAGGACCTCACTACTCTGTTAAAGATTTTGGACGTTAACCTCTATGCAACAAATGTTTTCAAGCAGGTATGTGCCAAGATTCAGATCTGTTTTAAGAAAGACAATTCTGATGGCAATAGAGAGGCTGGGATCTGCAGAAGACATATGAGCAATGGCATGTGAGATGGAGAGAAGGGAATATACTTGAGAGATGTTTATTAGGTGGAAATGACAAGGCCTAGTGATTAATTACTAAAGCAGAAAAAGATTAAGAAAAACTTGTAGATTTCTAGAGGGCATATGATGGTCTCATTAACCAAGATAGGAAACACAAGAAGAGGGTCCAGGTGTTTTGTGGGAAGAAAATGAAATAAGTTCAGCTTTAAATATATTGAGTTTGCATTGCCTTTAGTTACATTGTTGAAGAATATGTCATATCGGTGGCAAGAAATATGCAACTCAAGTTCCAAGAGAGAAGTCCTCGCTGGAAATATAAATTATGGAGATACTAGTATTCCTGTGCTAGTTAAACTCATAGTATTGAAGGATATCATCAAAAGAGCTTATAAAGTAGAAAAGAAAGCTAAGAATGGGACCTTGGGGGGATACCAACACATAAAGGGTGATGAAGAAAGAGAAGGCATTAAAAAAAAAAAAAAAAAAAAAAAAAAACAGTGAAAAGGAGAATCCAAAAGAGGAACACAACACTGGAGAGATCTGGGGGTCATGAAACTCACAGAAAAGATTTCAAAGAAAGAAGATCAAAAGATGTAAGAAAGAAAGAGGAGGCATCGAGAGAGGGAGAGAGACAAAGAGAGAAAGGAGGGATGGAGGAGGGGAAAGGAAGAAAGAAATGGAAAAAAAGAAAAATGCAAAGGCATCAAATTAAAGGCAGACTGAAAATTACACTTCATGTTTGTCAATTAGGAGATTATGAATCACCTAAGTGTTTTAGTAAGATGATATGGGATGTTATCCAGCTGCAGAACATTGAGAGTGAAAGAGAGGTAAGGGAGTGAACACAAGAGCAGATTTCATTGACCAAAAGTTTGAAAGTGAAGAATAGCAAAAAGATTGAGTGTTATTAGTATGAGGTGGAAAAGTGATCTATAGAATTCTATCCCATCACATTGTGTTTTCAGGATTCTGTTTTATTCTCAACCTAGTCTCAAAAAAGAATGCTCATTCTCCCTTTAGTTCTTGCAGCTATTTCTGTAAGAGCATATCATAAACAAGAAGCTGCTTTAAGGGCCAAGGAGAAGACCTAGAACAAGCACAGGATGTCAACTTCAAGATTGAATGTCAGTGACTCAAGAGAATCTGAACTTACCAACCTGCTCATTACATTCAATGGACCAAATCCCCTTTCAATTCTCAAAGGGATTGGCTGGTCAATAATTTATAACATTTTCAAGGTAAGAGAAGGTCAACTAATTATTAATGAAGGCAACCAAAAAAGAGGGAAGTATGTGTTTCTTTGATTTATGGAAACCTTCCCTTTACTCTAGGGACACAGCATAAGCTTATGAATATAAAAATATTAGATTCATAATATTTTTCATCAGGGTAATATTTTCATCATTTATCAAGACATACACAAGAACAATTAGAAATGAACATAAATTTCCACACTAGTAGATGAAAGGACAAAACCTAGAGGTCCAAAAGGTAAAGGAGTGCCATTGAATTACTTAAATTAGCTCTCCGGTGGGTAAATCTGGGCATTTTAGCAAACTTTTGCTGATCTATTATCAGAAAGAATGCAGAAACAGAGGCAAACTCTAAAGAATATAAGACCCAGGTAAAGAGGTCTTCCCAAGCGTTAATTATTTTTTTCTACCTAAGTAAAACAATACAAAAAGTATATAGGAACTATAAAAAATAGAAGGAATACTGCTCATGATCTCAGTATCCTAACATCATAATTATATCTGGGTGCTTCTTTTTCGTAACAATGAAAAAACAATGGTTGATTACATTCCCTTATTTCACTAATGTTTACCAAGCATTTATCTTGTACCAAAGACTGTGTTAGGTGCTGGTAAACAAAGCAAACTTGTGCCTGGCTCCATGAACTTCATATTCTAAAGGGAAATTAGACCCTGAACAACTAAACATACTTATTTGACCACAACTGAGACTGATGACAAGAAAAAGACGTGTGGGATGTTGCAAAAGCACTGTTCACCAAGCATCCCCGAGTTCTTTCATCTTTTGAGGACTTCTGTCCTTTGCCACCCAAATAAAACAACTCCAAGTTCTTTTTGCACTTGACTGCAAAGCCTGTCCCTGCAGGAGTCCTCTAGAGAAGTCCTGGGACAGGTGATTACAAGTCACAGTTGTCTCCTATCAGTCCCACTTTCCTCTCAGTCTCCTCGGGCCTCTTCAGGGCTTCTCATGGGCTCCAGCTCCCTCTGGTTGAGCTCACCATAACCATAAGATGGGTCTTTCATCCTTCAAGGCACCACTTATAATACAAGGCTAATTCTGAATGTGTCACTAATACAGGTAGGAGAAGAATAAATGAAACAAGATGGGATTGGGAGGGAGACAAACCATAAGTGACTCTTAATCTCACAAAACAAACTGAGGGTTGATGGGGGGAGGGGGGTTGGGAGAGGGGGGGTGGGGTTATGGATATTGGGGAGGGTATGTGCTATGGTGAGTGCTGTGAAGTGTGTAAACCTGGCGATTCACAGACCTGTACCCCTGGGGATAAAAATATATGTTTATAAAAAATAAAATTTAAAAAAAAAAAGTTTACATGAAAAAGATGTTGTATCAATTGAAAAAAAATTTTTAATGAGTGGAGATTAGGAAGGAAGAAGAAAATTAAAACAAGAAGTACTGGATGTCAGACATCCTTGCAACCACTCTGTACCCACCCACATTGGCAAAGGGAATCTCCTAACGGAACCCTCCCTTCTCGTTAGTCATTCACCTCTCCATCTTTCTAGGATCTATGTTCGCTCAGAACGAGGTCTTGCCTTCCATTTCCTCTCCTCTTCCCAATGTCAAGGCTCCTTTCAGAGTATCTATCAAAAATACACTCTAATGAAGCCAAAAATGATTACATAGCCAAAAAAAAATCTTTTAACACTTCATTTTATAATTATACAGAAAAGTTTACTGTTCTTAATCTGCACTTCTTCATCATATCATTTCACATCATCTTGACTTTCCTTGCAAAATGCCACTGCTCTTTCTAACAAAATTGTTTTTTTTCTTCAGAGTAATTTCTCAGCATAAAATGCAGAAGTGGTTTTAGTTGTTTTAGTGTTGCTTAATAGCAATTTTTCTTTTAGCTACAACAATTCATCAGTGGGGAAAAATGAGCTGTCTGTACACTGGAGAGTGGTGTTATCAGGCCTGTAATGTTTAAAAGGTCATTCTAATCTGAACCTTGGGCAAAGATGTAGCCATAAAAATTTTCTCCCAAGAGTTATATTTCATTGTGGGAAAAAAGTGAAAGTAATCTAAATGTCTAACAATAGAGAAATGCTTAAGTAAATTATGGCAAAATCATTTGATGGAATATTATGTAGCCACTCAAAGTGCATTCATTTAGGCTTTTGGCAATAAAGAAAAATGTGCATTATAGTAATAAGTTAAAAAATGCAGGATCCTGAGTTTAATATAGGACTTAGTAACAAATATTCAGAATGTATGTCTCTAGGCTGTGAGAAAATGGAGTAGTGACTAGTATGGCTAGCTCTCTCTCCTAGCCCCAAAGATCAATGACACAGACACTAAATAAGAGAGAAGAAAGGAAACGTTCTGGAGAGCTATCAAAGTACTGTGCAAGCCCCCTTAGAGCCTGAAGGATGTAGCAATCTTAGTAAGGAACAGGCTGGGGACATGGAGAATCCTAGAGCAGATACTCCAGAGATGCACTCTGATGAAGCCAAAAATGATTACACAGCAAAAAAGATCTTCTAACACTCATCTTATTATTATACAGAAAAGTTTACTTCCATTATTTTAAACCACCTAGTTTGTGGAACTTTATTACATCAGCCCTAGGAAATGAATACAAATATATTAAGATATTTTTCTAGTGTCTTCTCATTTGCATTCATTTCAAAGAGAAATCTGCTATCATTCTTATTTTTTTGTTCTCCGTATATAATGTGTCTTTTTTTCTCTTACTGCTTTTAAGATTTTTGTTTAATCACTGATATTGAGCTATTTGATTATGATGTTCACTGGTGTCATTTTCTCAATTTTTTGTGCTTTGAGTTTATTGGACTTTTTGGATATGAACCCCTTGTCTTAGATCAAGACAAAACTGAGTCTTGCTTTCATGATTTGTTTGGCAAGCCAGAACCAAGGCTTAGTCTATAGAAACTTATTCCCTACTACTGAGTCAAACAAGAGCCCTCTGTGTAGTCTAATCAGTGCCCCATGAATCTTGAGGCTTTCCCAATCTGGCTGGTTGGAATGGCAGTATTCCTGACCCTGTGTGAGCACTGGGCACTATTACCTCCAACCATTTATATGGTTCTTTATCTGGACTCACAGTTTTCTCACAGGACATGCTTCTCAGTTTTCTGCTGAATAGTCAAAAGAGACCTTCTCCAGACCTCCAGAGTTCTCTCTGTGCTCAGCTTTCTCCTCTCTGGTACTCCATCCTACAAAAATCCTAGCTACCTTGATCTCTCAATTCAGGGAACTGGTCAGACTATCTGGATTCCCTTGACACAACCTGGATTCCCTTGATACAAGCCTCGTCTTGTTTGTTTTCCATCTCACAATCACTGTTCTTTGCTGTCTTATTGTTTGGTGTCTTGAAAACTGTTGGTTCATACATTTTCTTCATAATTTTTATTTGTTCTATGTGGAGACCATGTTCTGTCCCTGTTGACTCTACCTTGGACAACTGTGGAAGTCCCAATCTGAATCTTGAAAATCTTTGATGTCTCCACATACTATGCTCAATTTTACCTCTACTTTCTTGTACACATGAAAAAGAGTTCTAATAACTGTTTCGTACATACTAATTCTATCATATGTGTCATTTCTGGGTTGTTTTCCTATTGACTGATACCTCTCTCCTTTATGAACAGTATTTTTCTGCTTCTTTGCATAGCTGGTAATTTATTTGAATACTATACATTTTGAATTTTAACTTTTTGAGTCCTAGATATTTTTGTAATCTTATAAACATTCCTGAAATTTTCCCTTCTTTGGAAACAGTGTGATATTTTTGAGTCTTTATTTTAAGCTTTGACAAGCAAGAGCAGAGCAACCTTTAGTTGAGGGCTTATTATACATCATTTTTGAGGCAATATCCCTCTGAGTTCTCTCCTTCCTATCCCATCAATTACATAGTTTCCTTCCACTAGGCCGGTGGAAACACAAAAATATTCCTGGTCTAGGCTGAGCTCTAAAGATTGTTCCTTCTGGGGCACCTGGGTGGCTCAGTAGGTTAAGCCTCTGCCTTTGGCTAAGGTCATGATCCCAGAGTCCTGGGATAGAGCCCCGCATCGGGCTCTCTGCTCAGTGGGAAGCCTGTTCCCCGCTTTTTCTCTGTCTGCCTCTCTGCCTACTTGAGATCTCTCTCTGTCAAAAAAATAAATAGCAATGGCCACGGTTGCCAAATTGTGGAAAGGACCAAGATGCCCTTCAATGGACGAATGGATAAGGAAGATGTGGTCCATATACACTATGGAGTATTATACCTCCATCAGAAAGGATGAATACCCAACTTTTGTAGCAACATGGACGGGACTGGAAGAGATTATGCTGAGTGAAATAAGTCAAGCAGAGAGAGTCAATTATCATATGGTTTCACTTATTTGTGGAGCATAACAAATAGCATGGAGGACATGGGGAGTTAGGAGAAGGGAGTTGGGGGAAATTGGAAGGGGAGGTGAACAATGAGAGACTATGGACTCTGAAAAACAATCTGAAGGGTTTGAAGAGGTGGGGGTGGGTGGGAAGTTGGGGGAACCAGGTGGTAGGTATTAGAGAGGGCACGGACTGCATGGAGCACTGGGTGTGGTACAAAAACATGAATGTTGTTATGCTGAAAATAAATTTTAAAAATTATTAAAAAAATAATAATAAAATCTTTAAAATAAAAAATAAAAAAATAAAGATTGTTCCTTCTAATCTAGTCATTCTCAACCAGAGGCAATCCCATCACAGGGCACATCTAGCAATATCTATGAACAATTTTGGTTTTCATAATTAGGGGAGGGTGCTACTGGAACCTAGTATTTAGAGACCAGGGATGCTATTAAACATCCTACAATACACAGGACACACACACACACACACACACCAAATGATCTAGACTACAACTTTAAGAGTACCAATTGAGAAATCCTATTCAAATCCTTTCAGATGATTTTTCCCAAGTTTGGAGATAAGAAAATCCCTAAACAGACAAAACCAAAAGAAACCAAAAAAAAAAAAAAAAAAACTGACAATGCAGAAAATATCTCAAAAAATTTATAATTAAGGACAAAACTATAAGTAACAATAAGAGATATTATATTCCTGTAAAGCAAAAAGTAGAGCACTAAGATTTAAAAATCTTGAACCTGTAAGAACCTAACAGCATAAGTCTCAAATGATTTAATGCAACAACTAATAGACTTACCAAGAAAATTAAGAAAATTCAAAGTTGTGGTAGAAGATTTGGGAGATTTTAATATACTGCCCTCAAAAGCAGATTGATCCAAAAGCTAAAAAAAAAAAAAAATCAGGTATACAGAATATATAAATAATGTAATTTGAAAGCTTATATTATTTAGCTATATAGAGATCTTTTCACATTGTAACGACTATTTTCTTTTCAAGTACAAATTCAAACTTTACATAGATTAACCATGTACTGGGCTACAAAAGATAAAAAATTTTTTTTTAATTTTTTTTTAAAAATCAGTAATCCCTAGTAATTATTATCACATATACCAATAGCAAAAAGAAAAAAGAAATCAATAACAAAGACGTAATATACAAAATTCCTTATTACCCCAATCACCACTGCCTCTACTACTTTTAGGATCCATAAAATCCATAGACTAAAGGCAAAAAGGATTCTCAAATTTGAGGAAAAAATATTTTATTTCCTCTTTGAGGACAGTCAGGGAATTCGCGTGCTTATCTCTTGAATTCCCACCACCGTTTGTTTCAGGGTCAACTGTTCATGTTCGCCTATTTTCTGCCTGCACATAAGTGTTTTCTGTCCAGAGAATGTCTATCATGATTCAATATATTTCTATTGCAACCACATGCACTTCCTCCTCTGACTTCATATGCTGCATGGCAGACTCTTTCTCCAACTTCCTTTTGTAGATGCCTTCATCTAGAAGCTCACATGTTCCAATACATCTGAGCTGTCCATTCTCCCACCACCTGCTGGTTTTCTTCAGTGCACCCCTGGAGCCCTGTATTTGAGATCCTGGCTCAGGGACCACCTGTGAGCCTGCAGAGTGGTAATCAATGAATATTCAAACTGCTTTTAACTTAAGAAGTTAAGGGGAGGGGCGCCTGGGTGGCTCAGTGGGTTAAAGCCTCTGCCTTCGGCTCAGGTCATGATCTCAGGGTCCTAGGATCGAGCCCCACATCAGGCTCTCGGCTCAGCAGGGAGCCTGCTTCCTCCTCTCTCTCTCTGCCTGCCTCTCTGCCTACTTGTGATCTCTGTCTGTCAAATAAATAAATAAAATCTTTAAAAAAAAAAGAAGTTAAGGGGAAAAGCCACAATGGAATGTGTATTCCAAGAAACACAAATGTAGAAAATAATAAAAACAAAGTGCATAAATCAGTAAGATAGGTAAGAAATGAAAGGAGGGGAAGAGGAGCTTAACAGAATGAAATCTGCTTCTTTGAAAAATTTTAATAAGATAGTCCTTCAGCAATACTGAGCAAGGCAAGAAGAGGAGGATAAAAATAACTAAAC
Organism: Lutra lutra; assembly: GCF_902655055.1. NCBI lineage: Eukaryota > Metazoa > Chordata > Mammalia > Carnivora > Mustelidae > Lutra > Lutra lutra. Next base: position 69,359,200 of record NC_062290.1, on the reverse strand, counting down.
ATAGAAGTAAAAAGAACTACATATAAAAAAACTTTTAAAACTGTAAAATAATATTACAAACAGTTATCCATTAAGTAATTTGAAATCTAAACCAACGAATACATTCCTGCAAAAATAAAGTTATAAAATGCCAAAACTGGTACAAGAAAAAAACAGAATACTTGGCCAGACTAATAAGCATAAAGAAGTTAAAATAGCAGTTAAACAGACCTCTCTACTGAAAAAAACTCTGGTCTCACAAAGCTTTATTGGTGATCCTACCAAATTTTCAAGGAACAGATAATTCTAATCTTAAACAAATTGTTCCAGTGATTTAAAAAAGAAAAGTCTAAATTATTTTTATAAGACTAGCATCATATTGATTCCCAAACAAAATAAATTTGGTGCCATAAGCATACTTAGCATTTAGATAGAACTTAACTATGTACTGGGCATTCTTCAAAGTGTTTTCCATATTTATCTCATTTATTCCTAAATTCCAGTTCTAACTTAGGTATCATAAACATTAACCCCACTTTACATATGGAAAAAAATGCCAGAAACGTTTACTGCTTCCTCAGATCACTCAGCTAGTAAGTGGCCAAATTGGAATTGAAACCCAGGTAGTTTGGTTCCAGAGCATTCTTAAGCACTAAGTCAATCTTCTCCTAAACCAAGAAATTGGTGGCCAAATTAATTTCACAGAAGCAAAAGTATTAGCTAGCAATATCTAATAGAGTATATAAAACAAAATACACCAGGGTCAGGTAAGGTCCCAAGAATGCAAAAATGGTTTAATATCAAAAAATATTTCAAGGAAATGTAACATATTAATAGACTAGATGAGAAAAATTCTACATACAAAACACAAAGTTTATCACCTATTTATGATAAAAACACTTAGCAAACTAAGAATTGAAGGGAACCTCACTAATATGGAAAATATATCCACCAACTCACCAGTATATTTTTCTTATTAGAGAAAATTTAAGAACGTGAACAAGACAAAGATGGTTTTTACCATTTACCACAATACTAGGTCATAGCCAATGCAATTAAAAAAAAAATTCCAGATAGGAGGACTGCAAGGAAAGAAATGTAGTCATCAATACTTGAAAACAGTGTTATCATCTACATAGAGGAAAAATACAATGAAATCACCAAGCTATTAGAATAATTATAAGAGTTCAATGAGGTTACTAAATATAAGTGTATTAAATATAAAAAGCATTTTCTTCCCCAGGAAATGTTAACAAATATAAGATACCATTTAAAATAACAAGAAAAATTCTAATGACCTAGAAATTTACTTAAGTATAAAAGGCCTCCATGGAGGTATTTTTAATTTGTACTTTGAGTGGGATAAAACAAGATCTGTATAAACGGAGAGAAAACTCAGGATCTTGGATAGTAATACTCTATATCATTAAAATATCATTTTCTTCCAAACTAACCTAAAATTAAATCCCAAACTGTATTTCTATTAGGTCCACAAGGAAGTCAATTTACTTATTTCTTCTAAAATTTATATGAAAGAAAATATGCCAATGATTAAGTTTGAAAAAGTTGAATTAACAATGGAGATTTAGCTTTCAGATACTAAAATCTATACAAAGGCACTGTAATAAAATTAATACATAACAAGAACAAATAAACCATCACAAGATAGTAGTTCAGAAACAGACCTATGAATTTATGGCAACATGATATATAATAAAGGTAGTACTACAAAGCAGTAATTAAAGCCTAACTACAGATAGTATTAGAAATAACTAGCCTAATATATGAAAAAAAACCACTAGAAACTAGACCCCTAAATTTACATCATATACAACACTGATTGCAGATGGATTAAAGATGTAGATGAAAGGATATAACAATGAGATTGATACAACTAATGTGGGAGAATACTTGTATACCCAAGATGGGAAAGAACATCTAAAACAGAACTCCATAAGGCAGGAAAAAATGACAGATTTCATTACATAAAAATTATGGATACCCATTTAATGAAGAAGACACTTAACAATATTAACATACATATGACAGATGGAAAAAATACTTTTATTGGCTAAAAACAGGATGCTGGTATCTAAAAAATCATAGGATATACAAGGAATTTCTAAAATCAATAATGAAAGAACAGGAAATCTAGCCATTAAATTAGACAAAGATATTAACTGGCAATATGCAGAAAAGGAATTCCAACAGGCTAGCAAGCATAGGAAAATATACCCAAATTCATTTGTTTTTATGGAAATGCATATTAAAACAATGAGGGACAGGAGAGAGGAGACATCACTATGGATCACATGGGCATTAAAAGGATAACAAAGAGGGGAGGAGTCAAGATGGCGGAGAAGTAGCAGGCTAAAACTACTTCGGGTAGTGGGAGATCAGCTAAATAGCTTATCTAAAGATTGCAAACACCTACAAATCAAACGGGAGATTGAAGAGAAGAAGAACAGCAATTCTAGAAACAAAATCAACCACTATCTGAAAGGTAGGACTGGCAGGGAAGTGAATCCAAAGCGACGGGAAGATAGACCACGGGGGGAGGGGCCGGCTCCCGGCGAGCGGCAGAGCAACGGAGCAAAATCAGGACTTTTAAAAGTCTGTTCCGCTGAGGGACATCGCTCCAAGGCTTAACTGGGGTGAAGCCCAGGCGTGGTCAGCGTGGCCTCAGGTCCCGCAGGGTCGCAGAAGGATCGGGGGTGTCTGAGTGTCGCAGAGCTTACTGGTATTAGAACGGGGAAGCCGGCTACAGAGACAGAGCTGAGGAGTGACTCTCAGCTCGGGGTTGCCTTGAACCGGTCACAGGCTCGGTCAGCTCGGAGCGCGGCCAGAGGCCAGGGTGACGGGAGTCATTGGGCGCTGTTCTGTGAGGGCACACTGAGGAGTGGGGCCCCGGGCTATCGGCTCCTCCGGGCCAGAGACCGGGAGGCCGCCATCTTCATTCCCGTCCTCCGGAACTCTACGGAAAGCGCTCAGGGAACAAAAGCTCCCGAAAGCAAACCCGAGCGGATTACTCAGCGCGGACCCGGGTAAGGGGGTGCAACTCCGCCTGGGGCAAAGACGCTTGAGAATCACTACAACAGGCCCCTCCCCCAGAAGATCAACGGGAAACCCAGCCAGGACCAAGTTCACCTACCAAGGAGTGCAGTTTCAATACCAAGGAGAGCGGCGGAATTCCAGAGAAGAAAGCAAAGCACGGAACTCATGGCTTTCTCCCCATGATTTTTTAGCCTTGCGGTTCATTTAATTTTTTTTTCTTTTTCAATTTTTTTTCTTTTTCTCTTCTTCTGCTAATTTTTTTTAACTTTTACCGTTTTCTTTTTTAACGTTTTTTAAATAGTTTATCTAATATATATATTTTTTTTCCTCTTTTTATATTTTTTCTTTATCGGCTTTCTTTTTTTTAATAGTTTCTTTTTTTTTTTTCTTTCCTTCCGAACCCCTTTTTATCCCCTTTCTCTCCCCTCACAATTCGGGATCTCTTCTGATTTGGCTAAAGGATATTTTCCTGGGGTTGTTGCCACCCTTTTAGTATTTTACTTGCTCCTTCATAAACTCTTACCTGGACAAAATGACAAGGCAGAAAAATTCACAACAAAAAAAAGAACAAGAGGCAGTACCAAAGGCTAGGGACCTAATCAATACAGACATTGGTAATATGTCAGATCTAGAGTTCAGAATGACGATTCTCAAGGTTCTAGCCGGGCTTGAAAAAGGCATGGAAGATATAAAAGCAACCCTCTCGGGAGATATAAAAGCCCTTTGGGAGAAATAAAAGAACTAAAACCTAACCAAGTTGAAATCAAAAAAGCTATTAATGAGGTGCAATCAAAAATGGAGGCTCTCACTGCTAGGATAAATGAGGCAGAAGAAAGAATTAGCGATATAGAAGACCAAATGACAGAGAATAAAGAAGCTGAGCAAAAGAGGGACAAACAGCTACTGGACCACGAGGGGAGAATTCGAGAGATAAGTGACACCATAAGACAAAACAACATTAGAATAATTGGGATTCCAGAAGAAGAGGAAACAGAGAGGGGAGCAGAAGGTATATTGGAGAGAATTATTGGAGAGAATTTCCCCAATATGGCAAAGGGAACAAGCATCAAAATCCAGGAGGTTCAGAGAACCCCCCTCAAAATCAATAAGAATAGGTCCACACCCCGTCACCTAATAGTAAAATTGACAAGTCTTAGTGACAAAGAAAAGATCCTGAAAGCAGCCCGGGAAAAGAAGTCTGTAACGTACAATGGTAAAAATATTAGACTGGCAGCAGACTTATCCACAGAGACCTGGCAGGCCAGAAAGAGCTGGCATGATATATTCAGAGTACTAAACGAGAAAAACATGCAGCCAAGAATACTATATCCAGCTAGGCTATCATTGAAAATAGAAGGAGAGATTAAAAGCTTCCAGGACAAACAAAAACTGAAAGAATTTGCAAATACCAAACCAGCTCTACAGGAAATATTGAAAGGGGTCCTCTAAGCAAAGAGAGACCCTAAAAGTAGTAGATCAGAAAGAAACAGAGACAATATACAATAACAGTCACCTTACAGGCAATACAATGGCACTAAATTCATATCTCTCCATACTTACCCTGAATGTTAATGGGCTAAATGCCCCAATCAAAAGACACAGGGTATCAGAATGGATACAAAAACAAAACCCATCTATATGTTGCCTACAAGAAACTCATCTTAAACCCGAAGACACCTCCAGGTTTAAAGTGAGGGGGTGGAAAAGAATTTACCATGCTAATGGACATCAGAAGAAAGCAGGAGTGGCAATCCTTATAGCAGATCAATTAGATTTTAAGCCAAAGACTATAATAAGAGATGAGGAAGGACACTATATCATACTCAAAGGAACTGTCCAACAAGAAGATCTAACAATTTTAAATATCTATGCCCCTAACATGGGAGCAGCCAACTATATAAACCAATTAATAACAAAATCAAAGAAACACATCGACAAGAATACAATAATAGTAGGGGATTTTAACACTCCCCTCACTGAAATGGACAGATCATCCAAGCAAAAGATCAACAAGGAAATCAAGGCCTTAAATGACACACTGGACCAGATGGACATCACAGATATATTCAGAACATTTCATCCCAAAGTAACAGAATACACATTCTTCTCTAGTGCACATGGAACATTCTCCAGAATAGATCACATTCTTGGTCCTAAATCAAGTCTCAACCGCTATCAAAAGATTGGGATCATTCCCTGCATATTTTCAGACCACAATGCTCTGAAGCTAGAACTCAATAACAAGAGGAAATTTGGAAAGAACCCAAATACATGGAGACTAAACAGCATCCTTCTAAAGAATGAATGGGTCAACCAGGAAATTAAAGAAGAATTGAAAAAATTTATGGAAACAAATGATAATGAAAACACAACGGTTCAGAATCTGTGGGACACAACAAAGGCAGTCCTGAGAGGAAAATATATAGCGGTACAAGCCTTTCTCAAGAAACAAGAAAGGTCTCAGGTACACAACCTAACCCTACACCTAAAGGAGCTGGAGAAAGAACAAGAAAGAAACCCTAAACCCAGCAGGAGAAGAGAAATCATAAAGATTAGAGCAGAAATCAATGAAATAGAAAACAAAAAAAAAAAAAAACAATAGAAGAAATCAACGAAACTAGGAGCTGGTTCTTTGAAAGAATTAATAAGATTGATCAACCCCTGGCCAGACTTATCAAAAAGAAAAGAGAGAGGACCCAAATAAATAAAATCATGAATGAAAGAGGAGAGATCACAACGAACACCAAAGAAATACAGACAATTATAAGAACATACTATGAGCAACTCTACGCCAACAAATTTGACAATCTGGAAGAAATGGATGCATTCCTAGAGACATATAAACTACCACAACTGAACCAGGAAGAAATAGAAAGCCTGAACAGACCCATAACCAGCAAGGAGATTGAAACAGTCATCAAAAATCTCCAAACAAACAAAAGCCCAGGGCCAGACGGCTTCCCGGGGGAATTCTACCAAACATTTAAAGAAGAACTAATTCCTATTCTCCTGAAACTGTTCCAAAAAATAGAAATGGAAGGAAAACTTCCAAACTCATTTTATGAGGCCAGCATCACCTTGATCCCAAAACCAGACAAGGATCCCAACAAAAAAGAGAACTACAGACCAATATCCTTGAGGAACACAGATGCAAAAATTCTCACCAAAATACTAGCCAATAGGATTCAACAGTACATTAAAAGGATTATTCACCACGACCAAGTGGGATTTATTCCAGGGATGCAAGGTTGGTTCAACACCCGCAAATCAATCAATGTGATACAACACATTAATAAAAGAAAGAACAAGAACCATATGATACTCTCCATAGATGCTGAAAAAGCATTTGACAAAGTACAGCATCCCTTCCTGATCAAACCTCTTCAAAGTGTAGGGATAGACGGCACATACCTCAATATTATCAAAGCCATCTATGAAAAACCCACCGCAAATATCATTCTCAATGGAGAAAAACTGAAAGCTTTTCCGCTAAGGTCAGGAACACGGCAGGGATGTCCCTTATCACCACTGCTATTCAACATAGTACTAGAAGCCTAGACTCAGCAATCAGACAACAAAAGGAAATTAAAGGCATCCAAATCGGCAAAGAAGAAGTCAAACTATCACTCTTCGCAGATGATATGATACTCTATGTGGAAAACTCAAAAGACTCCACTCCAAAACTGCTAGAACTTGTACAGGAATTCAGTAAAGTGTCAGGATATAAAATCAATGCACAGAAATCAGTTGCATTTCTCTACACCAACAACAAGACAGAAGAAAGAGAAATTAAGGAGTCCATCCCATTTACAATTGCACCCAAAACTATAAGATACCTAGGAATAAACCTAACCAAAGAGACTAAGAATCTATACTCAGAAAACTATAAAGTACTCATGAAAGGAATTGAGGAAGACACAAAGAAATGGAAAAATGTTCCATGCTCCTGGATTGGAAGAATAAATATTGTGAAAATGTCTATGCTACCTAAAGCAATCTACACATTTAATGCAATTCCTATCAAAGTACCATCCATTTTTTTCAAAGAAATGGAACAAATAATCCTAAAATTTATATGGAACCAGAAAAGACCTCGAATAGCCAAAGGAATATTGAAAAAGAAAGCCAAAGTTGGTGGCATCACAATTCCAGACTTCAAGCTCTACTACAAAGCTGTCATCATCAAGACAGCATGGTACTGGCACAAAAACAGACACATAGATCAATGGAATAGAATAGAGAGCCCAGAAATGGACCCTCAACTCTATGGTCAACTCATCTTTGACAAAGCAGGAAAGAATGTCCAATGGAAAAAAGACAGCCTCTTCAATAAATGGTGTTGGGAAAATTGGACAGCCACATGCAGAAAAATGAAATTGGATCATCTCCTTACACCACACACGAAAATAGACTCAAAATGGATGAAGGATCTCAATGTGAGAAAGGAATCCATCAAAATCCTCGAGGAGAACACAGGCAGCAACCTCTTCGACCTCAGCCGCAGCAACATCTTCCTAGGAACATCACCAAAGGCAAGGGAAGCAAGGGCAAAAATGAACTTTTGGGATTTTATCAAAAACAAAAGCTTTTGCACAGCAAAGGAAACAGTGAACAAAACCAAAAGACAACTGACAGAATGGGAGAAGATATTTGCAAATGACATATCAGATAAAGGGCTAGTGTCCAAAATCTATAAAGAACTTAGCAAACTCAACACCCAAAGAACAAATAATCCAATCAAGAAATGGGCAGAGGACATGAACAGACATTTCTGCAAAGAAGACATCCAGATGGCCAACAGACACATGAAAAAGTGCTCCATATCACTCGGCATCAGGGAAATACAAATCAAAACCACCATGAGATATCACCTCACACCAGTCAGAATGGCTAAAATTAACAAGTCAGGAAATGACAGATGCTGGCGAGGATGCGGAGAAAGGGGAACCCTCCTACACTGTTGGTGGGAATGCAAGCTGGTGCAAGCACTCTGGAAAACAGCATGGAGGTTCCTCAAAATGTTGAAAATAGAACTACCCTATGACCCTGCAATTGCACTGCTGGGTATTTACCCTAAAGATACAAACGTAGTGATCCGAAGGGGCACGTGCACCCGAATGTTTATAGCAGCAATGTCTACAATAGCCAAACTATGGAAAGAACCTAGATGTCCATCAACAGACGAATGGATAAAGAAGATGTGGTATATATACACAATGGAATACTATGCAGCCATCAAAAGAAATGAAATCTTGCCATTTGCGACGACGTGGATGGAACTAGAGGGTATCATGCTTAGCGAAATAAGTCAATCGGAGAAAGACAACTATCCTATGATCTCCCTGATATGAGGGAGAGGAGATGCAACATGGGGGGTTGAGGGGGTAGGAGAAGAGTAAATGAAACAAGATGGGATTGGGAGGGAGACAAACCATAAGTGACTCTTAATCTCACAAAACAAACTGAGGGTTGATGGGGGGAGGGGGTTGGGAGAGGGGGGTGGAGTTATGGATATTGGGGAGGGTATGTGCTATGGTGAGTGCTGTGAAGTGTGTAAACCTGGCGATTCGCAGACCTCTACGCCTGGGGATAAAAATATATGTTTATAAAGCTGTAAAAAAAAAAAAAAGAAGAAGAAAAAAGAAAGGATGAATACCCAAGTTTTGTAGCAACATGGACGGGACTGGAAGAGATTATGCTGAGTGAAATAAGTCAAGCAGAGAGAGTCAATTATCATATGGTTTCACTTATTTGTGGAGCATAACAAATAGCATGGAGGACAAGGGGAGATGGAGAGGAGAAGGGAGTTGAGGGAAATTGGAAGGGGAGGTGAACCATGAGAGACTATGGACTCTGAAAAACGATCTGAGAATTTTGAAGGGGTGGGGGGTGGGAGGTTGGAGGCACCAGGTGGTGGGTATTGTAGAGGGCACGGATTGCATGGAGCACTGGGTGTGGTGCAAAAATAATGAATATTGTTATGCTGAAAAAATTAAAAATTAAAAATTAAAAATAAAGAAAAAAAAAGAAAATGCAAAAAAAAAAAAAGGATAACAAAGAAATACTATAAACATCTCTAGACCCAGAAATTTGATAAGCTAGATGAAACGGACCAATTTCTTGAAAGATACTATTTGCCAAACTCACACAAGAAGATCAAAGCATTATACATTGTCCAAACCCATAAGAATATACAGCACCAAATAGTTGACCTTGAGGTAAACTATAACATTTGGGTGATAAAAGCAATGGGGGATATTGTTATTGGGGAGGCCATGCATGTGAGGGGGCAGGGAAAATATGGAAACTCTCTGTACCTTCACTTCATTTTTGCTGCGAAGCTTAAACTGTTCTAAAACAGAGTCTAAATTATTTTTTAAGTTAATCAATAAAATGACCCAAAAAATAAAAAATTAGAAAGCTTGTTAGTATTAGAACAGATAGAGTAATACAGGACATCTCCTACAATAGTGTAAGGAATGTTGTGAAGTTCAACCATCCTTATGTGCAATGTAGCAGTCCTTCATAAATTGTACATACATCCTTTGGCCCAGCAATCTCACCCCTGAGTTTTTATTTTTATTTATTTTTATTTTTTATTAACATATAATGTGTTATTTGCTTCAGCAGTACAGGTCTGTGAATCATCAGGCTTACACACTGCACAGCACTCACCATAGCACATAAATTCAAGTTGGTTAAGATATAGTCTGTTAGTTTCAGGGGTAGAATTTAGTGGTTCACCAGTTATATGACATATAACACCCAGTGCTCATTACATCAAGTGCCCTCCTTAATGCCCATCCCCCCCAGTTACCGCATCCCCTATCCACCTCCCCTCCAGCAACCCTCAGTCTGTTCCCTATAGTTTATTTAGTCTCCTATGGTTTGCCTCCCTCTATGTTTTCCTCTTATTTTTCCTTCCCGTCCCCTATGTTCATCTGTTTTGTTTCTTAAAGTCCACATATGAGTGAAATCATATAGTACTTATCTTTCTCTGACTGACTTATTTTGCTTAGTACACTCTAGTGCCATCCACATTGTGGCAAATGGCAGAATTTCATTCTTTTTGATGGCTGAGAAATAGTCACATACATATATATATATACATATATATATGTATGTATATTTGTGTGTATACACACCACACATACACACACAAACATATACCACCTCTTCTTTATCCATTCATCTGTCAGTGGACATCTGGTCTCTTTCCATAGTTTGGCTATTATGGACATCGTTACTATAAACACTGGGGTGCATGTGCCCCTTCGAATCACTATTTTCGTATCCTTTGGAAAAATACCTAGCAGGGCAATTGCCGAGTTTCAGAGTAGTTCTATTTTTAACTTTTTGAGGAAATTCCATATTGTTTTCCAGAGTGGCTGCACCAGTGTGCATTCCCACCAACAGTGTAAGAACCATTCTTAACAGTGGTGAGTTGGAAGCAATCTAGCTAGCTGTCCCTCACCTCAAGAAGAAAGAAATAAAATATATTGGTCACATATTATGGAATACTAGGCCTCATTTAGAAGCTACAAACTGTTTAGACACAAAACAACATTGATAGATCTAAAAACACAGTACTGAGTGAAAAATAAGAGAAAACGTTGCAAGGACCATTGTTGATGATGTTCCATGAGTTTAGGAATACAATTAATTCAACACTTTGTCAACAGAAAGCCTAAATAGTCAAGTATAGATTTATAAGCATATGTGTTTTTGACATTTATATATTATTTATTCATATATATGAAACATTTATATTTTCATATGCATTTTAATATATATAATTGAATATTACACAGCCAATTTAAAAAGCTATTCTTTATGTGTTGACGAATGACCTCCAAAATACACTAAGTGGAATACATAAGATAAAAAATTAGGTATAGGGCATGCTACTTATATGTTATACATACACATGTACTTATGTATGTATGTGGACATACATACATATATATAGTCTTACAAATATATACACTTATACACATATAAGTATTCTTTTATATACTTATAGAAGAAAAGAAAAGAAAAGAACTAGTACCTGTGTTTGCCTCTGGGATGGGAAAGGCGGGGGTTGCTAAAGGGCAGGGATAGAAGACAGACTTTACTTTTACTCTATGCCCTTCTGTAACTTTTAAATTTTATTTAAACTGTTTGCATCTTTTCTTAAAATGAATAATCAAAATAATTACAAAAACAAACCTAAAGTATGTGCATATGTGGAGATGAAATACCACAATCATTTGTCTACACAGCTTTCCTTCCAGGCTGAGACAAGGAGTCGGTTACAGTCATCTTTATGTCTCCTAAACAGTTCCTGCCACATAACAGGCACTCAATAGATGTTGAAAGAACAAGGGAAAGACAAAAGGAAGGAAGGAAGGAAATAAGAATGTGATGGAAGAGATATATGTTATTAGTTCCTTCTTGACACTTTTCTGTAATTTTCACATTTTCAAAATTAGTATTATAGTTTTTAATTAAAAAACAAGACTGATGATAGTGTGGAACACAGACCTGAATATGGACATGAGCTAATAGTGAAGAGGATATTTTAAGAATTCAAATAGGAGATTCTGAGTGGCCTCACTTAGGCACTGCCAGACAGTCAAAGCCTCTTGCCAGGCTCTTTTCTCAGACACTTTCTTGATTCTGTCTCCGCCACTACTATGAATTAGGCACCCCAAGGCAGAATGGCTAGAGAGAGCTCACCAGATGCCATCAGAAGTAATAGTACACTAAATGTACACGAAACAGTACTAAACCTACCATAGCTGTTTCTTGTTCTTTTTCAGCCAAAGCTTGAGCTGTTGCTGATTACCTTCCAGCAGAAAGGAAAGGTAAATTAAATACAGCTCCGGATCACCAGGTGCCCAACATTCATGTACCCTTAACACTGGGTTCTCCCTTCTGGCCCTCTGGTGGTCCCAGGTCTGTTCTTCATGGATCCTGGCCTTTAAGCATTCATTTGACCTCTCTCTCTTCTCCAAGTCTTTTTCTTTCCATTCCTTAACCCTCAGTTCCATCTTCACTTTCTAGCTGCTCTCCAAGGCTTCACCTTTTTGAGTACCTTTTATGTGTTAAATATTGGACTCTGTTGCTGGGCTCCAGTGAATGTTGCTTAAAACACAAAAGGTTAAGCAGAGAGCAACTGTATTGATTAAACATCCATTTTCTTTCCTTTTGTTTTTGTAAGAGCCCTTGATGTTGTCGCTGATTGACAGCCCCACCTGCACACCTCTGGCCTCAGATTCCCCTTGGTAATGTCACTGAGAGCTACAGAGCACCTCACCCACTCTACACAAGCCACAGATCCTTCATGTACAGTTTTCAAAGGAAAAAAAAATGTAGCTTTTCTCTTTTTTCCATTCTTTCTCCATTCCTTAGACATATTTTATTTCCAGAAGGCCCTGTTGAATGAAGAAAAGTAAAATGGGGAGAAAAGAAAGCTTTCAGCACTGACCCCTCCCTTTTATTCGAATTTCTTCAGCCAGCAAGCCTTTGAATATGCTTTCAAGAAGGTGACAACCTTATTAAATTAGCTTTTCCCTCTTGCCTCTCACAGTGTGAATGACCTAAAGAATCCTTCCTGCAAGACTAACAAAATTACACCCATTAGCGAGCTCGGCATGAGAGGCATGGTATGATGGTGGCTTTGCCCTGTTGTCGGTTCATGATAATGACTACATCAGCTGGCTTTGACTCTTCTCTGCTCTTCCCTAAAAGTGTAATATTGCAAATAATAGGGCATCACATTGCCATTAGAGAAGAGGATAAGCCTCCCAAGTATAGAAGCCAAATGTCCAGTTACTAATATGTACCCAACAATAAATGAGGTCAAACTACAAAAATTCATCTCCTTCTCCAAAAAGCTCTATTTACACAATCAAATGCAGCCTATTCATAAAAATAGGGTCATAGGATGATCACTAGAATTGGCAGGACTGACCTGAGTGACCAATGGTATAGGGCACTCTTTTAGTAACTTGATTCCCTATGTGGCTCCTTCACCATCCTTCTCTCTCTTTGATCAGTTTAAACTTTTGCAGAGAGGAAGTCTAACCTGGATCAGATTCTGAATTACTGTCACCACAATTTAATTAGATGGAAGCTGTGGAACAAATAAATGAGGTGCAAAGCTGGATGCCTGCCTCTCTCCTCCTATACTTATCAAGACCCAAACCTCCGACAGGAACTAACCCAATGGCCCAGGAATGTGATGGAGCCAGTTTCATCAGTTTGCAAAAGCTGACCATTTAATTTTCAGGAATTCTGCAAGTCAGTTGTTAGTCACAGCTATTATTAAAAATTAAATTACATAAAATTATCATTAAAAGTAAGTTATATTAGAAACAAGGATAATAATCACTTTCTAATTGTTTTACTTTTTTTTTTACTATGTTTTACTATTTTTGTGTTTCTCACTTGTGTTGACAATTTTACTATTATATTACTATTGAATTGATTCTGTATGGTTAAAATTCTAGTATCCATCTAGTCCATGTTCAGCTTCAAATCAGTCATGATGAAGGGAGCATTTACACCACAGAAATGGGCTCTTCTACAAATCAGAGATTTATTGCTCTGATTGTCTAGACCAGGGTTCAGAGATCTATGGCTCAACAGACAAATCCAAGTCCTTAACTTGTTTTTGTATGGTCCACAAGCTAGAAGTGGTTTTTACATTTTTAAAGGTTATAAAGTTCTTGTTATAAAAGAACAAGAAAGAAGAGAAGAAGGAGGAAGGAAATAAAAGAAGTGGAGGAAGAAGAAAGGGGAAGATGATAAGGAGACTCCTTTTTCTCAAAAGAGCCAGAGAGCAAATATATTAGGGTCTGTGACTTATACAGTCTGTTATAACTACTCAGTTCTGTCAGTAAGCACAATGATAGTCACTGGGTGTGGCTATGCCTCAGCAAAAATGTTGTTCACAAAAGTAGGGGGTGGATCAGATTTGAGTCACAGGCCAGCTCCTGATCCCCACTTGGGAAAGCATTCTTTTTTTTTTTTTTTTTTAATTTTTAATTTTTTTTATTTTTTTCAGCATAACAGTATTCATTATTTTTGCACCACACCCAGTGCTCCATGCAATCCGTGCCCTCTACAATACCCACCACCTGGTGCCCCCAACCTCCCACCCCCCACCCCTTCAAAATTCTCAGATCGTTTTTCAGAGTCCATAGTCTCTCATGGTTCACCTCCCCTTCCAATTTCCCTCAACTCCCTTCTCCTCTCCATCTTTGGGAAAGCATTCTTAAAGAACCAATTGGCTATATAAATTGACAACAAAGGGTATTGTGTATTTTATGATTTGTAAGTTTGTGCCATACATCCTTTAAGTCAGTAAAATTTATGATAAAAATGTCAGACACATATATTTGTATTGGTAAGCTGGTTGTTAAACATTGTACTATGGCTCACAGCCTACTTCCTTCACAACGTCTGTAATCTGTGGTACTCTCTTCCTTCTCTACAAACCTTTGCTAAGTGCTTACCACATGCCAGACACAAGGGAATTAGAAAGATGAAGTCCATGTTCTTCAAGAGCTCATAATCCAGTACGAAAGGCCAAGAAACAACAGATAAATGTCATAGGACAAAGAAGCAAGTGCACAAAACACGAAGGATCCAAGGTAAGTAAGTAGGTAAGATCACTAGTCCAGGTGTTCACTAGTCCAGGTGATTCCCTAGAGAGAAGCTGACTTAATCCACATAGCAACCCCATGAAATATGGGCTAATTATCTCCATATTATATATGGGCAACTGAGATTCAGAAATTTAGGTAATATGTCCAGGTCATAAAGCTGATAAGAGCAGAACTAAAATTCCAAGTCAGGACTGGTTTGATGCCGAAGTCTTTGTTCTTTCACTCCACTCCCAACTAATCCCTTGTTTATAAAAATGGTGTAATCCTATTCATACCTTAATTCACTGCAAAATATCTTTCCCATATTCTTTAGCAGGTTCCCTCTCTCCCTCTAGTATCTCTGCCTCATAAGTTTGTTATTACCCCAAAAGTAAAAAATTAAATGTTAATTAAAAGTTTTAAAAGAACATGTGTCAGTGCAGCTCTGAAGTGGTAATGGTGGTGAGTTGAACTGTGACCAAATGAAAAGCACTGGCATTAATTAACATTAACAAGTGCAGGTGTTTTTTGTTTTTGTTTTTTTCTTTATGGCAACAGCAAGCTCTTTGGGAATAGGAATCTAGCATTCTTTCCACAGTGTCTAACAGAGGTTTGTCATATAGGAGAATCTGTTTCACAGCCCTGGTATGACTAGAGAGCCTGAGGTTGGAAATGCAGAGTCATAATCTAAGCGCACTCAACGTGTGTTACCCACTGGTCTTCTGGAGGGACAGTCTTTATCTCTGGAGGGATGAGGAAATCCAAAAAGCTAAACTACCTGAATCCCCATCCTAGCTCTAGTAGGAGCCTGTTTGATGCAAAGTCAATACATTTATCAGTTCACAGAGATCTAAAGAAAATCAACACTTTCTTAAATGCATAGGGGAGAGGACTTTTACAATCTCCCTTGGAAATTTCTTCTAGAGCAGAGATTCTTAAATTTTGATGTGAATCAGAGCAACCTGGGGAGCTTGTTAAAAGTATCTTTTCCTGGTCCACTCCCACATGGTCTGATTTAGTAGGTCTCCAATCAGAATTGCACACCCCTGGTTAAGAATCTTCTAGAGTTTCCCAATTCCTCCAGTAAATAAATTTTTCCATTATGCCTAACAGATTGATATGCTACAGATCCACACACTTTAATCTACAATTCTGAAATCCAAAAACTCTGAAATCCAAACCTCTCCACATAATTCATCTAGCATCAAAACCTGTTGTGAACGTAACTCATTTGGGGAACAACCTGACCTGAACTCACTAGAAACTTTTTAAAATCTTAGTTTCTCTAGCTTTGTGTAGATGTGCATATATTTTGCTGCAGAAACATTAATGTGACGATTACAAGGTGTCACCCTAGAACCCTGGGAGAGGTATCACAAAATATAATATGCATGTTCCACTTTACCTTCCCCAAATCATAAACATTTGACCTATGAAATATACTTGGTTCCAAGCATTTCAGATAGAAGGCTACAGACCAAAATGAAATCCCTTGTAATTTTGGTTACTCTTGAAAGACGGGGGATTTAGGAAGATTAAGGAAGAAAATTTACCAACAATTATCTTTGGGCTGCCTCAGTTTTCCCCAGGTGCTTGATCTTCAGAAATCAAAAGGCTAAAATATAACAAATTGCAGTGAATACAAGCTTGTTGGCCACCTGCCTTTGGAAGTCCAATCTTCTCCAGGACTATACTCCAATACCCTATTACTCTAGTTCAGATAAGACCAACTCTTCATCCTTTCTGATGTTCAGTACATTTATCTCATGAAAACATTCAAGACCACATTATAAGCCCATGGGTATTTTAAAAGTTCCCATTCATCTAAACCCCTATTATCCAATCCCTTTTTCCAGGGCAGACAGATTCAAGAATACCAGGAAAGCAGACAGACAATAAAGTTGGGTTCTAGGGACTGAGGTATCCTCAAGCCAGCAGCAGTCTCATAAAAAAGAAAAATAAAACAAGAAGGGCATAAGGGTCAAACCAAGAGAAGATGTCTAGATATGAGATGCTGAGTAAATGCAAACTAATGAACGTGACCTTCAAAGTCTCATATTACTCTGTCGGTGCCGCCCTCTCCAATGTTCTGTCTCTTCACATATTCACTCCATCGCTCTTAACTTGATTCAGTTCACTGGAAAACCATCCCTCCAGACCACCCCCACTAAAAAGAAACCAATTTGTACATGTTTATGGTTGATGTAAACTGAAGATTAATCTGGACAAAAGGAGCCATCCCAACAGGAAGAAATTTAGAGGCTGATTAATCAAGAACTTATTACCTGCAGAGGTTTCCAATGCCCAGACAGTAACCATCTTAAAGAAGAAAAAAAACGGGAAAAACTCAGAGAAAGATGCAGGAAGAATTAGGTACAGAGGAAAAGGGAATGGTAAGCAAAGTGAAATCTAGAAATATCTCATGAGTGCCCATTTTTTTGTGAGCATACAGAAAGGAAGAGCTGGACCTTTGAAAGACTTAGACTTACAGTAACAATCCCATGTTTTTTTCTGGAGTAGATTCTTCAGGGACTAGAGAGACAGAATTTGCACACAAATTATAATGCCAACTATTCAGAGTGATAAATTTTATAGATATATATGCATGTCTATTAATAAATATCACATGGTCAAATAACATGCTGGGGGAAATTATAAACAATGATCTATTTTAAATACTGAAGATATTCCACATATATGAGCGTACTTAATTCCAGCTGAGTATCCCCAGCATCTTCAGCCGCTTAGTCAGCCAAGCAAAGAAACGTTAGGCAGCAGAGGACCTGCGTTTAAGTCCAAGCCCGCTCCTTATTATTTCTGTGACTTTTGGCATGACGCCCAACTTCTCTGGTCCTGAATCTCTATAGTTGTAAAATGGGGATGATAATAACACTTACCTCACAGTGTTGTTGTGGATAGCAAATGAAGCAACATAATAGTTTCAAGATGCCAGAGTGTGAAAAATATTTCAGTCTGAAGCAAAGTGGAAGAAAAATGTATGGATTTTTTTTTATAAAGCTATTTATTCAATAGCATGTCTTTTATTTGGATATTATATTTTTCCTACTTTTCTGGTGTTAAAGTCATCTCTGTGTTATTAAACTGAATTAAAGAGCTGTCAAAGATCTGGCTCTTTCTCTTTGTATGGTTTTAGTAAATGGTTATTGTTTTTTGTTTTATTGTTTGGTTATTTTCCTCAGTTGGCAAAATAAAGAGTAGGCAATTCAATGTTATTTCTGCAAATGGTTGCTGAACTGTTGATCTTGGAAACCCAGAGGTCAGAGTACCACTAACATAATACACGGATGACGGAGGTCCCTGCATTGATGTAAGCTACGGTCACAGAAAGAATCAACTGTGTTTGAAGACAAGTAGGGACCACCAAAAGGTAGCTTATTTGCTTGAAAAACTAGGCAATTCAGAGGAAAAGATTTATTGAGATATAAGAAATAGGCCCTCAGGCACATCAGCTAATGATTTAGTGATTGGAGTCAGTGAGGGGTTCCAAGGTCAGCATGTTATCTCTCCTTTGAATTTACCTTTTCCTGAATAATGCCAGTGATGGTTAGCTGTATGTGTCATTTCACTGGGCTAAGAGATCACCAGATAGCTGGTAAAACATTACTTCTAGATGTATCTGTAAGGGTACCTCCAGAAGACATTTGAATCCATAGACTGATGGAATCCATCTTCCATAAAGAAGATCACCCTCACTGATGCAGGTAGGCAGCATTCTACATGTTGAGAGCCCAAATAGAAGAAAAAGATGGAGGAAGGGAAATTCACTCTCTTTGCTAGAGCTGGGACATTTACCTTCTCCTGCCCTCAGACATCAGAGCTCCTGGCTCTTGGGCATTTTGACTCGGACTAGGACTTATACCATTGGATCTCCTGGTTCTCAGTCCTTTGGGCGTGGACTGGAATTAAACCACCCATTTTTCCTGGGGCTCCAGCTTACAAATGGTACATGGTGGGACTTCTCAGCATCCCTAATCACATGAGCCAATCCCTCATAAGTTAGCCAGTCAGTCAGTCAATTTATTAGTTCTGTTTCTCCGGAGGATCCCAACCAATATAAGAGCTCACTGGGACTTTCAGAGGGTTTATAATAAAACTAAAAACAGTTTTCACTAAATTTTATAAGCCACTGGGGTAGGGGCAAGGTAGGACTGCTTTAGGGCTTGATGAATGGAGTTTGACACAAAATAGGAAGTTTATCCCTACTTGGGTGGCCTTACTAAAGAGTACCAGACAGCAAGGTCACTATACTCAGGAAGTGTAATGAGCAGAAACACTGGTGACTCTTGGGAGCACAATGAGACTGGGCCCTCAACAGAAGCTCCTTTGGTGGCAGGCACCAGTAGCCATGGCAACAAAAAGGCACCTTCACGATGCTTCTTTTCAGGTGGCAAACCACACACCTCACCAAAATAAACCAAACCCGGAAAGGAAGAAAATGGCCAACACCAAACAATAGCTAAAAAGATATGTTTGCAAGGACCTGTGAGGGAAAACAAAGGGACCAGGAGACAGTGGCAGCAAGCAGGTAGGGGGATACAGAAAAGAGAGGTAGGGTCAGTACCTGCAAAGTACTATTTGTTACTGTTAGGGGCACTGGGGGATGCCATGCTTACTCCCATATCTCCAGCTGTGTGACAATGGCTGAATCCCTGAACATTTCAGAGCCCCAGTTTCCTCACCCAGAAAATGGAGTGACAACAGATACTAACAACTAGCTCACAAAATAATTTTATGAATTAAACAGGACAACATATTTGCAAGCATTTCTTAAATGCTAAAGTGCTAAGTACATATATTAGCTTTAATATGTAACAGTGGACTACTATGGAACATTCAGTGCTGGGATCCCCTCGGGATTTAACCTGTAGTGCAGCCACGCCAGAAATCACGGACAGTGTCTTCAAGGAGAAAGAATGAGAAGGGAATGATATAACTTAATTATAAAATGGAATGGAGGGGAAAACCCACCCAGTTATACTCAGAGGACTAATAAGCCACCAAAGTAGGGCAGAATTGTGCAGGAAGGGAAGAAAGATATTATGTATATCATGGTTATACAGATGCCATTTATTCCCTATAAAACTCTGTAAGGAAGAGATTGTCATTCCTGTTTTACAGATAAGGCTAACAAGATTCAAAGAAGTTAAATAGCATACCAAAGACCACATAGCAAATAGAAAATGAGGCATGACATCTTAACCCAGACATTTCTGGATCTAAATCTGATAGCATTTTCTTCTTTTGCTTTTACTTTTCTTTTTTCCTGTTTGACTAAACAGAAAATCCACAATCATAGCAATCGTGACCAAAATGAGATGACAGGTAAGTCACTAAATATGTCACATTAAGTCCCATGCCTTCTACATTTTGCAAGACCAATTCAAATATGTTTCCATATCTAGTAGCCAGCTTTGGCTCCCCATAAAAGTTTCCTCTAGATATGCTTGTACTTGTACACTTTCTAAAAATGTTATTTGCAGCAGTAAATAATTTTATTTGTTTTGCAGTATCCTGAAAGCACTAAAGCAAGATTACTTAGATAAAAAAAAAAAATAAAATAAAATCCCTTCATTATGTGTAAATGCACCACATATAGCCCACATAGGGAAAAAAAAAAAACACCCAAAATTTAAATTAAAAATTCATGAGCTGAAAATAAAGCAGGAAGTGGGGATGGGAACCCAGTGCAAAGAAACCCACAAGCTTGTGGCTTTCTGGTCTAGAACACCATCATGCCAATGGGATGATGTGGGACCGTCCTTGTTCCTGCTAGGAACACAATATACCATTATTCAGCTCTTGTGAAATGGGGTATGTAGGGGAGCACATGTGGTAGTAATAGAAAAGATACAATTCTCTTTGGCTGCTTTTCAAGCTTCACTATCCAGATAATTTGGGGACTTTTTTTTTTTCTTTGAGAAATTCTCCCAGGACTCAACTGATGATAAGATGAGGATATGTCTTGAATTCTGCCAACAGAGAAAACTTGGCTGAACTAGATGTTTTATTTTTCAAGTTGTGTGCACTTTTGCTAGGGATAGATCTGCTTTCTCCCAATGAACCTTCACTTTTCAGAAAACAAACTCAGATGCTGCCTTGAAAGAGTTTAAATCTTCCCTTCACAGGATGAAGGACCTTCAGTGTTCTTCCCAAATAAAACCCCCAGTGCTCATTTTTAGGATGCCAAGCCCAATGTTGAAGACAATCTCATTTCTGCAGTCTATAGGGCCCTGAATTAATGGGATGACTTTCTTCCAATGAGTTAAAACCTTAAGCAGTTTATTTATTGTTTGCAGTTCATTAAATTGTGTCTGTCTGCTGTGGTCCCTGGGTTCATGTTCCAGGATAAATAGTAACCCAAATGAAGAACCTACAACTTGCTTTTGCCAAAGCCAAAAAGACTTTACAGAAGAAGCAAACCTATGATATGACTTACATGAAACCAAGCCCACCCAAAAGAGACTTTGGGAGCATCGAAAATGAGCAAAACCCTAAGGTATGAGTGAAGCACCACATCTCTGATCCACATCTATAAAACAGAGAAAAAGGTATCTCCATCCTAGGATTAATACATAAATTAAATGACTATTGTGAAAGTTCCTGGCTCTATTCCAGGCACAAAGTGATGCTCAATTATTGCTGGTTCCATTCTTTCCTTTTTTTTTTTTTAATCTGTCGCACAGGGTTAATGTGAAGATTGAATGAGATCATTGGGTTGGAGTTTTATTTACATGTGAGATATATAAGAAAAAAGGAATTTAAAGAACAAAAGCCCACCCCAGAGAAACCTCTAGGGTCCAGATCTGAGCATTTCCCAGATCTCTGTGACGGACTCAAATTGCTGGCAGTATCCTCTAGGAGAAAAAAGAAGCCAGACCTATACCCTTATATACAGCTTTATCAGAGAACTCTAGGGAAATCGATGGAAAGAATCCCAAAATCATAAGCTTTGCCATGCACTCATTTAACAAATATTTACTGAATACCTACCACATGTCAGACTCTGTTCTAGAAGTTGTGAATAAAGCAGTGAACAAATGATATGGTTTCTGTTCAAGCTTATTTTTCAATGAACAAAGGCAAAATATTTAAATGAGCATAAAAAAATACTATGATGGAGAAAAAGTAGAAAAGGATTGGAAAAGTTGGGTTTTACGGTTTTTCAATAGGGTTGTCAGGGAAGCTCTCACAGAAGATGTGAAGATCTGAAAGGAATTGAGCCAGAAGAATACTGAAGAAAGATCCAGGAGGAGCCTGCAAAGTCCCTAAGGGAAAGAGACTTCCTGTTAAGTCCAAGGAATAGTAAGGCACCAAGTGTGGCTGGAGTAAAGGGATCAAAGAAAAGAGTAAGAGGAAGTAAGGTCAGACATGGGGCCAGATCATGGATGATCTTGGGGACAGCGTAAGGAGTTTGGCTTTCACTCAATAAGGAGTGGGAAGTCACTGGAGGGTTCTAAGCAGAGGAGTGAGATTTTCTGACTTCCACTTGAGCAGAATAACTCTGATGGTTGTTTTTAAGAGGAAGATAAGGGTGAAAGCAAGAAGATAAATTGGGGAAACTCCATACTGTTTTCCACAGTGGCTGCACCAGTTTACATTCCTACACACAATGCATGAGGGTTTGTTATTCTCCACATCCACAACAATACTTGTTATTTCTTGTGTTTCTTATTTTAACTATGCTGACAGGTGTAAAGTGATACCTCATTATGGTTTTGATTTGCATTCCCCTGATGATTAGTGATGTTGAGCATTTTTTCATGTGTCTGTTGGCCATTTGTATTTCTTCTTTAGAAAAAAGTTTATTCAGGTACTCGGCCCATTTTTTAATTGAATTACTTCAGTTTTTTTGTGTTGAGTTGTATTTTTTGTGATATATTTTGGATATTAACCCTTTGCTGGATATGTCATTTGCAAATATATTCTCCCATTCAATAGGTTTTGCTTGGTTTTTACATAGTGAAGGAAACCATCAACAAAAGTGTCCATCAACAGATGAGTGGATAAATATGATATGGAATATATATAAACAATGGAATACTACTCATACATCAAAAAGAATGAAATCTTGCCATTTGCAACAACATGGACAGACCTACAGGGTATAATGCCAAGTGACGTAAGTCAAGAAAAGACAAATACCATATGATTTCATATGGAATTTAAGAAACAAAGCAAATGAACAAACAAAAAAGAGACCAAAAAAAAAAAAAAAAAAGACTCTTAAATACAGAGAATTGGTGGTTGCCAGAGGAGAGGTAAGTGGAGGATAGGTTAAATACATAAAGAGGGGGGCGCCTGGGTGGCTCAGCGGGTTAAAGCCTCTGCCTTCGGCTCAGGTCATGATCCCAGGGTTCTGGGATCGAGCCCCGCATCGGGCTCTCTGCTCAGCGGGGAGCCTGCTTCCTCCTCTCTCTGCCTGCCTCTCTGCCTACTTGTGATCTCCATCTGTCAAATAAATAAAATCTTTAAAAAAAAAATACATAAAGAGGATCAAGGGTACACTTATTATCGTGATGAGTACTGAGAAATGCATAGCATTGTTGAATCATTATGTTATACTCATGAAACTAATATAACACTGTTAATTACACTTGAATAAAAAAGTAATTTTAATTTTATTTTAATAATTTTAAGTATTTTTATTTTTATATTAATATTTAATTAATTTTTAAAAGATGAATTAGGAGTCTATTACCATTTGCCACTGGTAGACAATCTGGAGCATAAAGGAGTACTTTATTCACCTAATATTAAAACAGAATACATGGAGGAATTAGTGAAAAAGAACATGCCTTTAGTAGAATTCCCTAAATTGAATTCATGACCTAAAAATCCACCATCATTTTAAAAATGGTGGGGAGAGGGCGGGAACTCTGCACAAAAGTCCTGCTTGGTCCTGAGATAGCATATTTTTCTATTCTATGTGTAGGTAAGCTATTTAACCTACCAGACCTTTTGAAATTGACCCTCAAAAGTTTTTGCTATTAAGCACTGTATAATGTTTTCAACACATCAAAGTATTAATATATAAAATATATTTTATATATCTTATAAAAAGAGAAATATATAAAAAGAGAACAAAAAACAAATCCCCTCCAATGGTGGGGCAATTTGATCTATTTCTAATTGACTAAGTTCTAAAATGTAAAACCAGAGAATAGAGAGCCAAATTCATCACTGGTAGAAACCAAGCTTGGGCAGCCTTAATAACTGAATTATTCTGCAGGGCAGGAGGAATACAGAGTGCACGGAATCTAAGTCTCAGAGACGGGATGATTTTTTCCAATTTGAAAGACCTCAGGAATAATAAAAATACAGACGTATTAAGTAACTCACTTAAGAGTTAGAAAGAACTTGGGAGCACAAGACAGTCACTGTTGGGAAACTTCAGGCAAAAAAGTGTCTAGAAAAGAGAAAGGTTCAATAATGAATATTTCTCTATTTGGAACACCAAGAGAGTTTCACCACACAGGAGCATGGGGGCTGCTTGGAGCAAGTCCAATCCAAATCTGATGGAAGAGCTAGAAAAACTAGAAGGAAAATGCCTCTTGTTCCTTCCTAACTAGGAATGACTTCAGGGAGAGCTCTCTTTTGTGGCTGACATTATACCATGCCAGAGGAGGACTGTAAAGCTAAATAGAGCTGACAGTTGAAGACTGATATTTTTATCAAGCTGAATTGGACACCTCAACTCCCTGGCCATACCCAGAATTCCTTTATCTGGTCACAAAACTATTTTTAGACCACCAAGGACTGACAAAACTGGTACCATCGTTTTGGTCTTCTGTGGATGAAAGATAACAGTAACAAGTAATGCATAAGCCTCAATGAACTGAGGGCACTGACGGCTAAATTATAAAATCTTAGATGGGGTTGGAAGTAGAGGTGATGGTGGGAGTTACCAACAATGGAAAGAGGCAAGCACAATATAGAAAGATAAAGAGTAGATGCAGTTGGCCCTTGAACAACATGTGTTTGAAATGCACAGGTCCACTCACACACCAATTTTTTTCAATAAATACAGTATCTTCAATATTTATTTTCAATAAATACAGTATAAATATGTTTAAAGTATGGTACTAAAATGTATTTTCTCTTCCTTATGGTTTTCTTTTCTTTTTTTTCCTTATGGTTTTCTTAATAGCATTTCTTTTTCTGCAGCTTATTTTATTGTAAGAATACAGTATATAATATATATAACACAAAAAATATGTTTTAATCTACTATTCATGTGATTGATAAGGCTTCCAGTCAGCAGCAGGCTATTAGTAATTAAGTTTTAGGGGAGTCACAAGTTATATGCAGATTTTCCACAGCAGGGGGCTGGGGGGATTGGCACTCTTAACCTCTGTGTTGTTGAAGGGTCAACTCTAGAGTCTACAGTTTGGCTCTAATTAGAAACCCATCTGCCACTCATTAGATTTATGACCCTAGATCAATTAGTAAACTACTCTGATTCAATTTGTTCAAATGTAGAATGATAACAACTTAAAGGTGCATGGTAATTACGATGTATAGAGGACATAGATCATGCTCAGTAAATCTTCAATTCCTTCTTTCACCTTAGTACACACAGAGACTTGATCACAACATAGTCAATGATTAAAATTACAGATTTTCAAGTGGCTGTGTGACTGGGTTAAACACCACAGTGGATTTTATTATCTTGGGTCCCCTTTTAATTCAACTTTAGGTGAACCACAAAATTTCCCACAACTCAATCATTAATTCAGTAAATACTTATTGAACTTACACTACAGGCCATGTATCCCATGAAATGCTACAGGAGATGAAGAGAACACTGTTGTTGTTTCTGGCTTCTTCTTTCTATAAACTCATAGCCTACAGGTATATGAATATATAATCACCACACTGTGATAATCATGACCATAGAAGAATGCACTAAGAGAGTTCAGAAGAAGGAACAAATAATTCCACCCAGGAAAACATTTATTGCCTACATTTATTGAGTACTTACTATGTACCAAACAATATTTTAAATATTTTACATGAGCCAACTCTAGTAAGTATCACAATAAAACAAAGAAATAGTTACTATGATTATTTGCATACGGCATAGGGAGTTCAAGTCTCTTGTTGAAGGCCACATCTAACAAAATAAAAACCACAATTTGAATCCAGCATTCAGGCCCCAAGACCCAAACTTCAAACCCTGAAGTGTACTCTGACCTAGATTGATGCCTTATAGAGAAGGCAACAGTGGAAACAGACCTTGTAGAATAAGCAGTTTGCAAGCCAGAGAAGCAGGGAGCAGGAAAGTCAATGTAGAACCTGGGTATGGAAGCTAAGTGATGATAACTAAATAGTGTGTATAGCCAAATGGGGAAAACAGACCAAAAACCAGCAGAGGCCAACACTCTGATTGAGTAAGATTGATCAACATCATAGGATGAATGGCTCAAGATTCATCAATTCATCAACTCAATAAAGTTGTGTGTTAAATTACTCTCCCTAATATTCCCTCCCAGCTATTCTATTAAACTTGGGCTCCTTTCAATGGCCATTTCTGAGTCTCCAAAGTCAATCCTCCATCTTCCTCTTTGGTCCCCTTTATTTAATTCCACAGCTAGCCTTATTGCTCATCAGAGCAAATATCCTATGAGAGATAATCATGGAATTATCCATCTTGGATAAATCATGTGCCTTAAAATACCAACTGTTTGATGTTATTTGGATGACCACCCAACCACTGGGTATTTAAAAATGACCCCAAGTAGGGGCACATGGGTGGCTCAGTCAGTTAAGCACCTAACTCTTAGTTTCAGTTCATGTAGTGATCTCAGGGTCATGAGATCAAGCCCTGCATCATCCTCTGTGCTCAGCATAGAATCTGCTTGAGATTCTCTCTCCCTCTACCTCTCCCAATTGTGCCCCCCATCTCAAACCAATAGGTAAATCTTTAAAAAAAAAAAAAAGATTCCAAGTATTTGGCCATGTGGTTATGAAGGCCACAAGTTTACCACAGCAGAAGAGGCTACACTATATTTACTATCTCAATGGAAAACCATTACCCAATTCTCCATGCACTATATGAGGGGTGGAAGTGAAAAACAAATAAGGGAGATGCTCAGTTTAATGAACTTTGGAAGCCCTAGATTCTAGGGGATTCTTAGAGAAGAAACCTCAAGGAAATAAGGATTAGCCCCTTCTAATGTGTCTACATCAGGCAGT
Organism: Lutra lutra; assembly: GCF_902655055.1. Classification (NCBI taxonomy): domain Eukaryota; kingdom Metazoa; phylum Chordata; class Mammalia; order Carnivora; family Mustelidae; genus Lutra; species Lutra lutra. The sequence continues at coordinate 69,332,315 of NC_062290.1, read as the reverse complement.
TTTTACCCTTCGCTAAATCTCTTCCAACAAAGATTATAGGAATATAACAAAGAATTATGTAAGGCAAAATGTTCAGGGCTGTTGGCTAAATCACATGCCTGGATAGCACCCAAGGTGGTGCAACATCACTCTTTGCTCATGTGACATTAAGGTGAGAACATCTATTCTGGGAAACAACCATGAAAAATACAGACAACTTACTAAAACAACTTGCTCTCAAAGGAAGACAGGGAACTGAAGGAGCAATTCAAAAGATAATTGACATTGAAAGAAGGGTTTTTAATTCAGGAAGATAAAATTTGAATTGGTTGTATAAGCTCAGAAGGATGCCAGGGATGGGGTAGGGTGGAAATTTGAAGATACATGACAGAATAAGGCTAAGAGATTGAGCAACACCATAGGATGAATGGCTCAAGATTGGTGATTGAAGATGTTTTATAGGAATGGGATAGGAAACAACTTCCCCTGATATGGGGGGAGAGGGGGAAAGATGCGTGGTAATTCAGGAAGTGAAGGAAAGACTGCTGAGAGCTATTTCCTGACAGCCTCATCTGCTCACTACATCCTTGCTTTTGTCCCTTCTCTTATTCCTAATGTCCACCCACCACCTAGTCCTGTTGATCTTGCCTCCAAAGTGTATCTACAGTAAAGCCACATCTCTCCATTTCCACTGCCACCACTGTAATACAAGCCACAATGGTCCCTAGCTTGGATTCCTGCAAGAGCTTTCCCATTGTTTCCTCTATTAACTTCCAATACATTCTCCACACAACTCTTAGAGATTCCATAAGTGAAAATTGATGCCAGCTCCCTCATGTTTCCTTAAATACAATAAAAATTCCTTACTCTGACAAACTCTTAGATCATCTGTCCCCACTATCCTCTCCAGCCCAATTTTATGTCATTCTTTCCCCCATTTGTGGTCCAGTCATGTTGATCTTCTTTCCATTTTTCAAATATACCATGCTCCTTATTACTCACATCATTCTGAATGTTACTTGCTCTCACTTAAATGCTCTTTCCTGGCTCCTTCATTTATTTATGTCTATAGGGAGGGTTCCTTCTCTTTCTTGAAGGCTCAGACTAAATGTCTTCTCAAAAAAGTCTTCACTGAATAGCTTGTCCAAGGAAATACCCACCATTGCTCTAAAGCAGGAATTTAGCAGTTAAGATGATAGACTGAGAAAACTGCCTGATTTCCAGTCTCAGCTTCATCACCTGTATGACCCCAAAGCAAGTAACTTAATTGTTTTCACTATATGGGAATAATATGAAATAGTTATGCAGAGGCTGGTTTTCACAGTTAAACAAATCAATAAGCATAAGAAACTTAGGATACCTGGTCCCTTCAGTGCTCAGTAATGACTTACCTCCCTCTAACACTTCAGTTTGTACTTTGGTGTTTCATGTTTACTATTTCATGTTCATACATCAAACATTGTGTTTCATGTTTACTGTGTGTCATATTTATTGTTCACCTTCTGTTTCATTAGGGAGAGAACTGGTTCATGCACTATTTCCAAGGAGGGCAGAGAAGGAGTCCATATCTCTAGCACCTAAAGCGATGCCAGTTGCTCAGCTAATATCTAAGGAATGGAAGAATGAATGAATGACTTAATATTATACCCAATTCAGTGTGTTGGGTCTAGGAGAGGCCATGCTGTTGTAGAGAAAAAAAAAAGCTGAACTGATTAACCATAGTGATCCAGCCAGGTAAGAATGCCTGAGAGGCCAAGAAGGGTCTGAGAGACAGAAGAGAGTGGTTCCCAAGATTGAAGCCATCATAAGGATCCACAGGAGGCTCACTGAGGGTGAGAGTTTCTCAGGTGAGAGAATGGGAAGTTGTGGTAGTAAATGAAGTATCTCAGTCTTGAGTGAAATTGAAATCAAAATGCAGTTATTTCTTCCCCAGTGACCATGGTTGGAGGGCAGATGAGAGTGATCAGAGTTGAGAAAACCAAGAAAGGGAGACGACCAATGTAGCAGAGGAGTTACCAGTATGGAGTGATATTTCTTGTTTATCAGGTGGAAGGAAATTAGGAAGTAAAATGCCAAGCAAGGTACTAAAGTCACTGAAAAGAGTAGAAGTGACAGATTAGTTAGTGACAGCAATGAGAATGGGAAAGAAATGACCCAAGTGGCACCTCTGAGTTTTCACAAAAGTAGAGACTTTGAGTTTCTCAAAAAGATTGAGGAGTGTTGGTAGAAAAATCATCCAAACAGCAACAAAGAGTTAAAAAGAATTTCCAGCACTCCTTCTCAGTCTCATGAGTTCAAAGAAATGGGAACATCCCGAAGCAGAGATGACACACAAGATAGTCCAGAGAAATGTGTTAGTCAAGGCGGCAGGCAGAATGTGGAGAGTGTTTGGGTCTTGGATTGGTCTGACCAGTAACAGAGTTTAAGAGATTCTAGAAGAGATTCTAAAACTCCCTGAGTTTTGCCCTCTGCTCTAAAAGAGATGGGGAGCCACAGGCTCATTTTTAACATAATCCAGATACCATTTCTGGTAGAAAGTGATGCATCGGCCCCAAGGTCAAGAACCACCTTAAGCTTGCTCAATGTCTCTCTCAATCTCAAATCTCTCCCCATTTTCCCTTGGCCCAGAGGTAACACAAATGTCCCGCTACAAATTGACTAAAGTATCCTTCCTGTAGGCCTCCCCAGCAGATATCAGAAGTGAAAGGGCAGAAATCAAGTCCATATTTAAGAAGGAGAAAGCACCAGAGGCTACTGACAGCATCATAACTCCCTAGGGGAAATCTCCGGCTAAAATTTGTCTAAGCAGATGCAGGAATTTGCCATTTTTCTCATCCTTCCTCATGTGCACTGCTTGACAGCCTCTTCAGATCAGAGCCAAGACTGCAGTCAGCATTGGCCAGATCATGGGGAATACTTGGGAGAAATACTAGTGCTCAGCCCTCCCTCATTTTGAGCACTAGGTCAGGTGAATTACTTCAAATACATGCAAGACCCTTCTGTTTCCATGGTAACTGCTCTAAGAACCGTAACAATGTCAATCATAGAAATGGTGAAATCATAACTTGAACCCATCTTGCTGACAAAGATATCTTGAGAAGTAGCCACTGCTCAGTATCAGACTTCTGCCTCTCATTTGGGGAAGAATGTTTTGTTTACATCCAATCAGTTATGGGAATAAGGGGAAATAGTGGTTAGTCATTTTCCTTCTGCTTCGCTGGGTCTACCTCTGTCTGTATTTTGCTGATATGCTTTAACTCATTTTCCCTGCTTGAAATTATAGATGGAACAATTCGTTTTTCTACCTCTCTTTCCTGCATAGGTATAAGCACTTGAAGACGGAATATTGATTTTTTTTCTATGCACTTTAAAAAAAAAAAAAGAATGACTTATTCATTTTCATTACATCGTGCCAGTTGTTTTAATTTCTTAGTGTCTATTTTGATGGAGCAACTTCACAGTATCTAGAGATGAAGTTCTAATCCTGGGGTGCTAAAATAAGATCCAATACGTTTTGCCTGCCCTGAGAAATGGGGCAAATATCTCAGTCGACAGATTCTTACATGGATAGAGAAGTTAAGAAGTAATTCCTATTTCCTCCCCCTCTTAAGTGTACAAAATCTACACTCTGGATTCTAAAGTGATCTCCCACAGAAGTAGCAAAATCTCATATTCGTAACATCTAGAACCTACATGACAATTCCCACCAAAAAGATATCGTGGCACATTAACATTCAAGATCTGCTGGCTGTTTTATTTGGTTGGTTTTATTTTTTAATGTAAATTTTAGGACACTCTTGCCCTGCCTAATATTTTTATCTTCCCTTTATACTAGAAAGAATTTCAAAGCAAGAACATTTCTGTGAGTTTATTAGAGCCTTCAGTTTGGATACTGAATTGCTATAAAACCAATATTTTTTACATTTTTCTTCTTAATAACATTCTTTGACCCAGAGAGAACTAAAAAATAAGCTATTTGATATCTAAAATTGCAGAGATAAACTGACATTGTGTTCTGTAGGTGTCTTTTCATGAGAAAAATGGAATTTTTAAAAAATGTAATCAAGTTATACAGAGCCCCTCACCTTCAGGTCATCAGTTCAGATTTGTGGGGGTTGAAAGTTGCACAAAGTTGTGGTGGTTGTAGACTCCCAGTGCCCTCTGAGAAATGAGCTGGAGGTGCCAGAGAAGGTCACAGCTTTGTAGTCACCATCCCATGACTGATCCCACAGGCTCACAGGGGAATAACAATTCCAATAGCAGCCCATAGATTTGGCCTAAGACTCGTCTTTAAGTTGGTCCTATGCACCCTTATGTTCACAAATATATGTTCTGAAATGTAAGCTCCATGAGTAATCGAAGTCACTTATTTTTAGTGGCTCTGGAAAGCCTTTGCTAGATATCCTGCTGAACTAATGCAGCTAAGGTGTTGACAATCCGAGAAGGATGAAGGCCCAGAGAGGAAGACAAGGGAGAGGTAGGACAAAGAAAAGCAGGAGAATGAAAATAAGCTAAAAGAGAAGGGGATAAAGATGAAAAGAAGTAGGGAACGTAAAGAAAAAAGGAAAATCAAAAGAGAAGAGAAAATAAGTGATGGGAGAAATGAGAGAGAAATGAAGGAGCAAGACATGGGCGCCTGGGTGGCTCAGTGGGTTAAGCCTCTGCCTTCGGCTCAGGTTATGATCTCAGGGTCCTGAAATCGAGCCCCACATGAGGCTCTCTGCTCAGCAGGGAGCCTGCTCTCCCCTCTCTCTCTGCCTGCTTCTCTGCCTACTTGTGATCTCTGTCTGTCAAATAAATCAATAAATAATATTTAAAAAAAAAAAAAAGGAGCAAGACAGTGGAATTCTGTCCTAGTAGTAAATATAAACCTCTCCATTCTAATAGGACTGTTATTTGTTTTAGCACTATTTTCATAACAGGGATCTTTTCTGTATAGAAATTTCACTTTTACAAATGCTAATTTTGGCCAAAATCCAGACTTCATAATCACTATCCAAAGAAAGGGAAACCACCGGGGAAGAAGGTTTTGCATTCCAGTCTCACAGGGAAAGTATCCCTTCATCTCAAAGAGAAGTTTACAAGAACCCAGAGAATGACAGCACAACTATGTGCTCTAGACCCAGGAACGAAGCCTCACATTAATGGGGGAAATAGAGAGCAGCTTGGATGTGTAGTTTGTATTACCAAATTGACATGTATGGACCACATGCCCACCAAGGAGGCAATTTTAAAGACTGGTTCTTGATTTGTTTGAAATCCCCTTTGCTTGGCAAATTGATAGGAATGAATTACTTTGAGGACAAACAGTACTGTAAGATCTACCTCAAGATCTACCTCTAGATATCTTTTAGGCTATAGACAATATAAATTACACAGAAATGAGAATAAAAAATGTATATAAAGAAATAATAAACAATGTTCTAAAGATGACAGGAACATGGAGTGAAGTACGGTAGAGCATGGGGTTTGGATTTTGTAGTATCAGTAATTCTTTCAAAAGAAAGAATTGAACTGAATTCAACTTACTCCTCTGTCCTTACCATTGTGGGGGATTTTTACTCCCCTCCTCGTGAAATAACCCAGGGAGATGGATCTGGAGTAAACTCTTCTAGTTTCTCTTAGAACCATTTAACCAATTTTTGACCATTTGTGGAGATAGGTTGGCTGGTGAGAGTCTATCATCCTGTGGCTGTAGTCTCACCAGAATGTGGGGCTGATACATTAAAAATGCTCCTATTGTCTAGGATTTCTCGTCTGCTTCTTCTTGGACTTGTGTTTAGATGGACTGTGCTTTGATTGTATTTTCAAACTCCAGAGAGGATAAAATTTCCTGAGCGGCAACTCTGTGGAGCATGGAGGAAGCAAATGACTTCTCAGCTTCTTCGTCTACTGGTAATAAATTAATTAAGGTAAACTAAGTTGCTTCTTCTACTCTCCATTCTAGCTGAAAAACAGGAAACCTTACCCCATTCTCTTATCCAGTTGTTAGAGAACCTTGCATTTGAGAAGTATGGAAGAGGTTTACTTGACATTTCCCTGACACCACTAATAAAACTGACACTTAGATTGGTTTTTGTTCCTCATTTTTTTCCCTAGAGGACAGAAATAGTAAGCAAATAATATCTTGATCCTTCAACAATAAAATAATACAAGTTGCCACTTATTGAGTATGTATTACGTAGTTTTACGTATCACAAGCTTTACACACATGCTTCTAATTTGAGCAACTAATAACATCTACATTAGGTAACAGCCCCAAGTCAGATGGTTATACAGAATCTGAACCAGAACTTAAAATTCAATTTTGTAGCTCTAAAATCCTTAGTTTCAATAAATAATAAATGTCTCCCAAATATCCCTTACTATTTCTCTCAAAAACTTACTAGAGGACTTCTGATCAAATTGAAGATTCTAGGGACGCCTGGGTGGCTCAGTTGGTTAAGCGGCTGCCTTCGGCTCAGGTCATGATCCCAGTGCCCTGGGATGGAGTCCCACATTGGGCTCCTTGCTCAACAGGGAGCCTGCTTCTCCCTCTGCCTCTGCCTGCCATTCTGTCTGCCTGTGCTCACTCTCTCTCTCTCTGAAAATAAATAAAATCTTAAAAAAAAAATTGAAGATTCTACAGAAGTGCTTTGTCATTTCTCCCTCACAAACCTCATAATGATTTAAAAGTACAAAAAGACAGAACACCAAATGCCAAGAGAATGGGTAAGAAGGTAAGAGCCATAAAATTTTGGAAAGTAGAAAGCAGACAGAAAGGTAGTAGCTGACTTATCAGACTCATGAAGGTTGAATCCTGAACTGAGTATGAGGGCGGCCAAGAATCAAGCCTGTGCATGTGGGAAAATTTGAGGAAACACAAGAATTTGTGGCTCTGGACTTTTGAAAGTTGGGGTGTGGATGGGACTGAAACAAGGAATTGAGTTCGAAGTCTGGACTAGACTCTGCAGTTGGGTAGTGATCTCTCTTCCTATCCCAGCAGACAAATAGATGAATGTTCTATAAAGAGACTGAACCAGAGACTCTGGTGTTGGGATTGCTGAGCAAAGGTGAAGGGCAGGAGTGACCAGTGTCTTGCTCTTTGATCAAACAACCCCACATCACCAGATACTTGAGGGAAAACTTCTGGTCTGAAAGAGAACAAAACAACGAAAAGTAAAAGGATATCAGAGGCAAGAAAAATAATGCAGGGAGAAGAAAACACCTTGAAAACACTGCCCTCTCCATAGAAATAAGAGAAAGATAAAGCAAGAGTATGCATCTACTAACAAAGATTTGATCTTCATAAAATGAAAGCTTTTGAAATTAAAAATAAGTGGACAGAAATAAAATCAATAGAAGGTAATACTGAAAGGTAATACTGAAAATCTCTCTCAGAAAGTATAAAATAAAAAGAGAGGAAACTAGGGGGAAAAGAGAAGAAAAGGAGAGCCACAGGGAAGAGAACAGAGAAACCAGAGGAGAGAAATTTCAGGGTCATTCTTCCCTTTTCCTGAAGAATAGCACAAAATTACAGCCAAATGGCTTCATTGTCCTGTCCTGTAGAATCTACAAGGTCAGAAAGCCTTTCTTCCTTTCGTCCCATCTCCCCTTTTAGTTAAAGCTGGCAGTGTTTCCACAGTTTCAAATCCTATCTCTAAGTCTGGCTTCTGAAGTAGCTCATTAAATTCACAGTTCACATCCATATTAATTTCCTTATCAAGTGGTTGTCCACCACACCCTTCAGAAGAAGTACTCTCTCTAGTTTATGGCTTTTGGTTTTTCCTGGGTTTTTTTGCAATATAAATAGGCTGAGAATTTTCTAAATTTTCCAGTTCTGGTCCCTTTCACTAAACAATTTCTTCTTTAATTCATCTTTCTCATCTTACAATCTATTATAGCAATCAGGAGGAACCAGGATGAGTCTTCAACATTTTGCTTAGAGATGGTCTCAGTTAAATATCTCATTTCATCACTCACAAGTTCTACTCTCCAAAAAAACACTGGAACACAAGTTTTACATTTCTTTCCATTTCTAATAACATATTCTTCATTTCCACCTGATACCTCACAAAAATGACTTTAACATCCATATTTCTACCAACATTCTGATCATAATTATTTATCATACATTCTCTAAGAAAATGAAGGCTTTCTCTCTAGCTTTCCTCTTTCCTTTGAGTCCTCACCAGAATCACCCCAATGTCCATATTTCTACCAAAAGTCCCCTCATGGCAATCTAGACTTTTTCTAGCTGAACCCCAAAACTCTTCCAGCTTCTACCCATTACCCAATTCCAAAGCTGCTTCCACATTTTTAGGTATTTGTTAAAAAGTGGCGTCTTACTTTTTGCTTCCAAAATCTGTCTTACTCCTCTCAGGCTAACATAACAAAATACCACAGACTGGATGGCTTACAAAACATAAATTTATTTTCTCACAGTTCTGCAGGCTACAAGTTCTAGATCTGGCAAGGTTGGTTTCTAGTGAAACCCCTTTTCCCAGCTCGCAGATGGCCACCTTCTCACTACGTCCTCACTTGGCAGAAAGAAAGAGAAATCTCCTCCTCTTCTCCACCAGTCCAGTTGGATTAGGGCTGCACTCTTAGGAGCTCATTTAGCCTTAATTACTCCTAAAATCTATCTTCAAATTACAGTCACATTGACGATTAGGGCTTTAAATACTAGAGGACATAAGTTTCTAAGAGAGATGCATCCAAACATCTCTATTTATATACACATATACGTACATATACACACACACACATACATACACAAATTTATCTATTTATCTGATAGATTATTGGTGTAATGTGAATATAAAAGTTAGAGATACATTTATTTGGCAAAGAGTTTAGCGAAAATTAGTGCTATGTGCACAGAAAACTAAACAAAAAATTTGATCATTACTAAATCCACGGAAGTAGGAGGAAAAAAGCTATATTTCCCCATCCCCCAAAAGGGAAATTTAATCATAATACATACATGACTCAGGTATAAATAATGCTCATTTAGTCATAGTTGTGTAAACACTCAACTTGTTTTCAGATCTCAAGTGCGGATGGCTGAGGTAACCACACTCTTCAATCCCTGGCTCACCAGTATTGGGCTTGGTGTAGCACCTCTCTTATTTATATATTCCCCTTATTTCCACTTTCCCCATATACAAACACTGATATGTTTGAAGCATATCATTTCATTTATGCATTCTTTCAAAATGTAGATTGTATTTGCATATATTTTTAATTTACAGAAGTTGTATTTTGCTATATATCCTACTCATTTTATCACCTTTTTCACTCAGCACTATTTTTTAGATCTATGTCTATTGCTGGGTATACATCTAATTCATTGCTCTTAATAATACCCTTATGTAGCCACCATATGTACTTATCTGGTCTGTTATTGATCAACAGCTCTATTGTTTACAACTTCCTGATACCTCAAAGGAAACAGGGAACTTCTGTAGGGTGCACATCTTGAAGTGCAACAGAATTGACTACATAGTGATAGAGAACCATCCAGAATCACTAACCTGGTCTACATGCCCACCAGTGGTACTCTGCACGTCTTGTACTGCCACATACCTCCCATCCCTTAGCACTACCTAGCTTTCCAATTATGGTCAGTCTTAATGACAAATAGTATTTTAATGTCTTTGTTTTTCTGATCACCAATAAGTTTAAGCATCTCTTCATCCGCTCATTAACCACTTGGGTCTTTTCTTTCTTGAATTACCTATTCATACCTTGGCCCATGCTTTTAACTGCTGTCTTTTCTCTTCTTTTTTTTTTTTTTAAGATTTTATTTATTTATTTGACAGAGAGAGATCACAAGTAGGCAGAGAGGCAGGCGGTGGGGGGGGGGAGCAGGCTCCCTGCTGAGGCGCTCGCTCCCTGATGTGGGGCTCAATCCCAGGACCCTGAGATCATGACCTGAGCCGAAGGCAGAGGCTTAACCCATTGAGCCACCCAGGCACCCCGTCTCTTCTTTTTTGATTTGTAGAAATTCCTATTATAGTCTAGAACTTTGTCTCTTTTAATTTAGAGAACTAAGCAAACAAGAACATGAGAACACAAGACCACTAGTAATTCCATGAAAACTAAAAGTTACATAGGAAAGGAAATTTAATCAAACTCATTACATGACTCAGATGAAATAATATTTGCGTAGTCATAATAACATAAGCACTGTATCCTAATCTAACAAAAATTACTACTAGAAAGATGGAAAGAGGAAAAGTGAGTGGGAGGAAGATGTAAAGATAAAAGCTAAATCTCATCTTTTATGTTAGGAAGATACTAGAAAACTCTTATGGGTTGAGTTACTCCCCGCTCCCTCCAGGAACCATCCACCCTGGGGCCAAAAAGCTATGCTAAAGTTCTAATTCCAAGTACCTCAGAATGTGACCTTATTGAAAATAGAGTCTTTAAGATGTAATCAAGTAAAATTGAGGTCATTAAGTTGGGCTTTAACCAATAGGACTAGCGTTCCTATAAAAAAGGAGGAATTTCGACACAGAGACAAACATGCACAGAGAAAAGACTGTGTGCAGAAGACACAGTGAGAAGGTCATGTGAAGATAAAGACAGAGATCAAGGTGCTCCTTCTACAAACCAAGGAACTCAAAAGATTACCAGCAAAACACCATAAACTATTACATATGGAACAGACTCTCCCTCATAGCCCTCAGAAGAAACCAACCTTGCTGTCACCACGATCTCAGACTTCCAACCTCCAGACTACAGAATATTAATTTCTGATGTTTAAGTCATCTAATTGTGGCACTTTGTTAAAGCAGCCCTCAGAAATTAATGCAAATAGCTAAATGGATAGATAAGTAAATAAAGAAAGAGCAGCATATATATGATGTTCTAAACATGGAGGCAGCCATAATTGTAACTGATTGATTACCTCTGAGAAGTGGGAATGGGAATAAGGATGGGGATGGACGAAGCAGGAGATTGCTGTTTTCCATTTTAAGTCATGTAAAACTATTTGATTTGAACTATGTGTACTTGCAACTTTTATAAAATACATCTTTAAAAAGCTATCTTGCCATGTTTTAAGGAAGATAAGTTTCTATATTTTTTCTACTTTCACAGCATCAAAGATGACTTTTTGTTCTACTAAGAAAATGCTGGTCTTTAAGTTTCAAAGTGCTTTGTTGTAGGGTGTCATGGTCTGGTATAATATTGAACTAGTCTTGGACTGGGGCCTAAATCCCAGTTGTTATTAGCGGGCAAAAGCATTTACATTTCAAGAGGTTGGATGGTAAGGAGCAGAGCATTATGGAAATACAAACTTCAGAGAAAGATCGAAAGGGGTCTAAGTCCAAATGCCCATTCTTATTAAGTCATATGGCCTGAGGCAAGTCAGTTTAAACCTCAACACCTCAATTTCTTCATCTGTACAATTGGATAATAAGACAGTACTTCATGGGAATTTTAATAAGAAACACTTAGCACAATGATCGGCTCATGATAAGCACTTGATAAACAGTAGCCACATGGTTATGATATCCATATTAAGAAGATTTTCTGTTCTTTGCAACTATATCTTCAGTCACTAGTCCCTTCTATTTCCTCATCCTTCAATCCTGACTTCAATCAGTCAATTTTGTTCTCTGGTTAGATGATGATACAGAACAAAATCTCTGGTTTTAAGTCCTACATCTGCAACCTACTTGAGCTCTGGCAAGTCACTTAAATTTTCTCAGCCCCAGGTTCCTCATCTGTAAAGCAGGTTAAATAATATCTACTGTTGTGATTAGGTGAAATAATGAACATGGAAATGTCTGATGCAACAGCTATCAGAGTTCAGATGCTCGCGAGTGATGGCACAAGGCAAGCTGACAGGCAAGTCCATTTCCCAACATATAAAATTAAGGAATATTATATAAACACAACACCCGATATTTTTCAGCTATTTCACAAAAACACTTTGTGAATATTTAAGAGCCAGCTCCACTCTTCAAGAGGACACTTAAGAGACAGGAGTTGTACTTAGAAGACATCCATGAATACCCAATGCCTTTGCTTCACAAAATGCCAAAGAATTAAACAGTACTCTAAGCAGAGCAAATTGTCCAGGTTATTTTAATTGAATTAATTTCCAATGAAATCCCAACGTTTGCAATATAGGACAGTCCTATCCAAATGCAAGGTAGTATGAGTGAGCTGTAGTACTTAAGAAACCTGTGGTAAAGCTTTAAACCAGCATATTTTTGTTGAAGTACTGTCCACGTTTCTGAAACAATTCAACTTATAAAGCTTCAAATTTACAAAACATCTAAAACCCCCACCACTAAAAGATTCTCAGACTTCTCAATGAATTCCATCCAACAGTGATCTGATTTACAGAAATCTTCCTGGCACATACATCTTCAGGAACACAGCCATTGCCCACATGAGTAACACTCACGGAACAAGATTTCCCCTGCCTTGCTGCCCATTACCCAAGTGAGTAGGGGCTGAGTTTAAATCACCAAGTCCCTGCCAGAATAGTCTCCTTCCCTCTTGCCCTCATCACTGCTGTGGTGTCCTGTCAGGGAGAAGATATAGGGCTCTCTAAACAGTTGAGTTCAGCAATCTTCTAAAATGCTGATGCAGCTCCCTTGGCTAAGTGAACACAATATTTCTGTGACAACCTTCCATAATCCAAGAAGCAGCTCTCTTAGGTCAGCAGAGGTGATAGTGGTTCCCTGTCAACCTGGAGAGATCACTCCAAATTTTCATTCTTAACTGGGAAGAATTTGTTCCCTTTTGGGTTTGGATAAATCCATACCTTAGTACAAAGCACTAAAAGGCATCACTGCAATCTCTTTTCCCTATGTCTCTTCAATGTCTAGGACTATATCCCCACACACAGGCTTGATGGCTCATTATACAATATGGTAAGCCACTGAGCACATTCAAATTGGTTTTAATGTTCTTGTCCATCAGATCAAATTCAACCTTACACTGGCCCATCACAATAATAACAAAGATATAGTTAGTCTTTTTTGGTTTACAAGGCACCTTGATATACTTCATATCATTGGTTCTTTCCAGCTGTTATATTAATATTGTCATCTTCACAGTATAGATAGGGAATTAAGTTTTTGAACATGGTTCTTTTTGTCTATGATCCTCCCCAAATACTGCATTTCAGATTAATCAGCTTGTTTGAGATATGAGCAGAGCAGAGTCATGCGTCGCCTGTCAAGGTACATCCAGGTCCCAGTCACTCTGATATCAGCCACTGAAGCCCAGTGAACATTCTGTTCTTGCCCACATAACGTAAGCATACATGTCTATTTAGGAAGAAGGCAGGTAAAACCCAGCAGCACAGAGCTGTGAAAGCTCAGGCGACACATCAGCCTCCTGTGTGAAATCAATTACACTTTAGTCGTGACAAGAAATGACATTTGTTGAGCACATACCATGTGCCAGGTATTACATTTATTACTCCCCATGTATTATCTCATGCAATTCTCAAAACAAACCAATGTGGTAGTTGCTATTATCATCCCCATTTTCAAATGAGCAATGTATTAATTAGGGCTCTCCAGAAGCAATAGGATATTTGATATCATGATATTTGACTTATCATGAGGGACTGGATCACGCTATTGTGGAGACTGAGAAGTCCACGATCGGCCACCTGCAAGCTGGGGTTCCAGGAAAGCCAGTGGTGTAAGGTCAGCCCAGACTGTAAGGCCTGAGAACCAGAAGCTATAAAGTATGAGCACAGAAGGTGGAAGTCCTGGCTCAAACAAGACAGCAAATTTGCCTTTCCTCTGCCTTTTTGTTTTATTCAGGCCCTCGATGGATTGGATGATACCCACCTACACTGGGAGGATAATCTTCTTTATTCCGTCTACGAACTCAAATGCTCATCTCTTCCAGAGATACCCTCACAGACGCACCCTAAAATAATGGTTTACCAGCTGTCTGGGCGTCTTGTAGTTGACACACACAATTAAACATCACAAGGAAACGGAGATTAAACTGCTGACTCAGGTAGCTGATGCCACACCAGGGCTCCAAATGTCCCTGCTTCACTGTTCCCACCACTACCCAATCTGCCTCATACCCTTCCTAAAAACAAAATGCTGCAAATGGCTCTTGACAGTCCTCCAATACCCAACCCAAAGTTGATGTGTCCTTACACTTGGAAATCAGGAGTTCTCAGAGGAAATTGGGAACATCTGCCCATCATCATTCGATAGTCACAAAATCAACAGTCCATTGCAATGCTACTGCCTATTATTTCATTTTAACCAATTTGGCTTTTTGTAGCACAAAATACTTCTAAGGACAGACAGATTTGAGAATATCTTCTTTTCCGCTCACAGGTTTCAAAATTCCCCTGACATTTAGTTTGTGATTTAACATCCTGAAGCTAGATGTGCCTACATTGTGCAGAAGATTTAAAACTGAACAAAACAGTTCCTGTCATTAGGGACTGCACTGAGAAGTGACAGGCAGGACACCACCAACTATAATACAGTAAGTGCAACATTAACGGTGGTGCTTTGATGACCAAGAATAAGAAAAAAGTAATGTATCCATTGCAAATGGCAGGGCTATGACTCCATCAAGGTGGTGGTATTTGAGCTGGGCTTTAAAGGTGGTCTACCATGGACTCAAGGGGAAGGGAAGGGCATCCCAGGCAGAGGTACAGTCAAGGAATGACTGAATCATAAGGGATGCTGAATACGGTGGAGGGCATGTTTCAAACAAAGACAGCAAACAGTGGCAGGGGAACAACTGTTAAGAACCCTAAATTCATGATGATAATGAGATTTGCATAGTGTCTCATAATCTGGTGCTTTTACTTTCACTCGATATTTAATTAACCCTGTAGAGTTGTTACTATTTTTCTACTCTTTCCAGAAGGTAAGAGAGGTTAGGCCCAAGTCCTCACAGTCAGAACTAGAAACTTTATAGTCTTGGGCCTAAAAATCCCATACTCTAATACTTAAAAGAAAAAGAAGAAAAAGAAAAAAAAACAGACTGCCATAGGAGGTTGGAAAGTGCAGGGAAGAACCAAGGGGAAGATCTCTCTGAAATGTTCGAACTGACCTTTGAAATCCATGCCCTTAGTTGTCGGTGCTAAAAGAGCAAAGCACCAGCAGCTACCCACCATAAGCCACTCCTCCTAACTCTTCCTTGAAAGTCCTCTCCAGATCTATGGTGCCTCTCTCAAGAGTGGTAGCCACTGAGAATGAAATGATGGAATGTTAGGGCGCCTGGGTGGCTCAGTTGGTTAAGCAACTGCCTTCGGCTCAGGTCATGATCCCGGAGTCCCAGCTCCATGGGGAGTCTGCTTCTCCCTCTGACCTCCCCTCTCATTCTCTCTCTCTCAAATAAATAAATAAAGTCTAAAAAAAAAAAAAAAAAGAAATGATGGAATGTGATGGGGATGGAAAAAAAGGCTGAACTCAATTTCAGTATTTCCTTCCTTAGCTCCTTCCTTCCTTTAATGTGCTCATGCAAAGTTGGTTCTAGCAAGGTTTTTATGTTTATATTATTTATTTACTTATATATTGCCTCATCCCAAATAATCTGAAACCATTCAAAATACTCATTTAAAAATCATGAGAGAGAGAGAGAAAGGAAGGAAAGGAAAAAGAAAAGAAAAGAGAAAGAAAAAAGAGAAAGTGAAAGAAAGGTAGATTACATTAGAACATTAGAGAAAAGACAAGAGAAAAATGGAGTATGGTTCAGTGGGCAACAACATCTCTACCACAGTTCTGTTTAAGCTGGAAGTTTAGCTCCAAGTTCCTGGCAGACAAAGCAAAAATTGGAAACCTAATGTGTAAAATGTCCTTTTGACCACTAGAAGAAAACATATAAGCTCCTCAGTAGAAGCCAGTATTTCCTAGTAATTAATTGTAAAATGAATTGGGGTAGGGGGGACGCCTGGGTGGCTCAGTCGGTTAAGCATCCGACTCTTGATTTTGGCTCAGGTCATGATCTCAGGGCCATGGGACTGAGACCCCACTTGGGGCACACCATGCTGCTGGGCATGGAACCTGCTTGAGGTTGTCTCTCTCCCCCCTCTTCACCTCCCTAATACAGGTATACACGCATTCTCTTGCTCTTAAAAAAAATAAAATGGGGTGCCTGGGTGGCTCAGTGGGTTAAAGCCTCTGCCTTCAGCTCGGGTCATGATCCCAGGGTCCTGGGATAGAGCCCCACATCGGGCTCTCTGCTCAGCAGGGAGCCTGCTTCCTCCTCTCTCTCTGCCTGCCTCTCTGCCTACTTGTGATCTCTGTCTGTCAAATAAATAAATAAAATCTTTAAATAATAATAATAATAATAAAATAATCTTTTTTCACATGAAGTGTGCTCCAAGTGGCTCTGAGAAATGCAATGAGTAAGATCAACAAGGAGATCTGCTTAGTGCTGTAAATGCAATGGAGAGTGTCACGAGGCAGCACAGAAGTCTTAGCTTCCATCAGTACGTATTTCTCTCTGTTTCTCAGAGCATGCTGCCCTGGCGCTCTCCCTCTCTCTCCCTGCCTCTCCCTCTGGGGGCTCCTCCTTGCCTCAGAGGGCATCTCACATTAGATGGCTGCTTTTTCTCCCACTTGTCAGGAACATATTTTTCAAATTAGCACTTGGGAGCTTTGAGGAAAACCCTGACATTGTTGAGAAGAGAGTGAGAGCCCAAGTAAAAAAAGAGAGAGAGAAAGGGAGGCCCGTTTTTTTCTCAGCTTGTTATATACTTGCAATACAAGCAAAGAAAAATAAACATCTAGAATCTGCAATGGATATGGAAGTTCCCTGGCTTGGTGTGGTACCAAAGCTTGGTCTTCCCCCAAACCCACTGCTCTGTCCAAGCAGGGAGTCGTTCTTCAGCCTGAAAAAGTATGGCATTGCCTCCTTCCCCACCCTCCCACTCCCTGTCCTCATTATGTTTCCCTGTGGATAGACAAGAAATGGATGGACAATACATGAATAGAATACCTTATCCAGCAAGCCACATGCATTCCTGGTTTATGAGAGATGTCTGCTTCTGAGGCTGCACTTCTAACTCAGTGAGACGCCTCCTGTCTCCTGTGAGAAGGAGGGCAGTTCACAAGGCCCAGCTGATCATCATTAGCAAATGGGCCAAGCGTTCCTACCAGGACCTTCTACCTGGCCTCGATACTGCCCCGTATGAAGACAGTTCCCCATCTTGACTAAGGACTAAAAATGAGGAAAGGGCAAAAAGGAGGCTTTCTCTGACAAGAAGCTGGAAATCAATTAAGAGAAGTGATTTCTTCATCTAGATCAGGGTCCAGCAGAGTAGAGTAGTGGAGGGATTTTGGAGCTCAAAGACTCCTGTTTGAACCCTGACTTGGGCAACTGCCTGTCGTGTCCTGGGGCAAGTATTCTTAACCTCCTTGAACCCCAGCTTCGTTCTCCATAAAGTGAGGATAAATGCCTCGGTCGTTGTAGAAACTGAGAGGATATTCGAGAACAGGCTTTGACCGCTCAGCAGTATGCAAATTCTAGCTGTTTTTAGTGGAGGAAAATGTTCTTTCTCATAAACCTGAGCAGTTGACAACAGAAGATCTGGGCTCCAGACACCCCCAGCCCAGAGCGTCTGGAGCTAATGTGTATGGGCTGAGTTGTTTTCAGCCAGTCCATCACCCTATCTGAGCCTCAGTTTCCTGCAGTGAAAGTACTGACAATGGAAGTCACCTCAGAGCACAAGGCCTCTGTGAGAATCAAGGGACACTGAACGTCAGGAAGTACTCTGACAACCGGAAAATGCTAGACAAATATTAGTTGCTAATATCATTAAGGAACAGCCTAAAGGCCTGAGCTCTGGTGCCAGTTTTGCATGTGTCTTTGCCCTTGGCGCTTTCGCAGCTGTATTTATCATACTCTGCTATAAGCTGTCTTTTCCCCTGACAATTATTTAATGCCTTCCTTAATAACCAAGTTCCCTGAGTGGATCCCCAGAATCCATGGGGAAAAATCTCTCTATTCCTATCTTTGGGAAACTTACACTAGGCAAGGCACAGAATAAATAACCAGACAGCTGAAGGAAGATAACGTCAAAGGGAAAGAATATGAACCTTGAGGTCCCAAGATTGGTTTCTGACACTCAATGCCGGTTGAGCGACCCAGAGTCTCCTGGCTTCCCTGAGCTTGTGTTTCTTATTCTAAAAATGAGTCTGATCATAATGACACCCGCCCCATGACTTGTGAGGATTAAATGAGAGAATGTCCATTCGCAGTGTTGTATAAATGCAGTCATTATCGAAAAGGAAAGGATACTTTGACAATAAAGACAGCTACTACTTACTGAACACCTGCTATGTGCCAATCACTGTAGCTAGCACTCTGTCACTGCCCCAAGGCCTCCCACCAGGAGATGGGGATTATCCCCATTTTACAGATGAGAACACTCAGGAAGGTTAGAAAGTAAGTGGTAGAAAAAGTGCTGGATCCCAGGTTTGTTTGGTTACAAAGCTCCTGTTCTTTCCACTACCCATTTGACTTCTTCCTCTAAACTAATATCAGCAATAATACTTCTCAGGAGTTAACTTACTAGCCTAATAGTAGACTTCTGGGTGCTTTGTGTTCACCGCAGACTCTCAGGGCAGGTTTTCTTACTTGGCTTCCTGCAGAAGCAGGCCTCGAGGCAAGGACAGGAGTGTAAGGCATTTTGAGAGTAATCCCAGGAAATGCCAGTAGGAAAGTGCAGACAAGAGAGTATCACTAAAGGGTTTATTGCTACCCAAGGAATTCGATTCCACTGGGGAACTCTGGGGATGCTACAGAAAATACACCTCAGATACCCATCTCCTTTGAGTGAGGGAACTAGAAAATTTATACTGCTGTCTGGCATTAATGGTTTGATACTCCTGCCCTGCTGTTCAGCACAGCAGTCCAAGACAACACACATACACACACACACACACACACACACACATACACACCACAAAAACAACTCCCAAGCAAAAGATGCTATGCTAGAAACCAGAACATCATGTAGTAAATATATGAACCAAAACCAAGTGAATGAACAAGCCTATGCTGATGGAGAGGGGTAGTGATAGGGTGTCAGGATGACCGAATAAAGGGAAGACAGAGGGTAGAGAAAGGTCAAGAAATTTACCAAAGTAATGGTTTGAAGAATTAACAGGCTACAATCTTTCTGATCACATGATTTCATACACATTAAGAGACCCGAGACAGACTAGATTATTCCAACTTTCCATTCCTTATCCATTAACAAGATTATTAATCTATACCCTTTGCCATGTAACTTTGCAGTGCCTCCCACTTTGGGTCAGGTTTGCCTCCTCACCCTTTGCCTTGACTTGACCACATGACTTACTTTGGTCAGTGGAGTGGTAACAGGACACAAGTAAAGATGTGGAATACCGTTGCTTATTAGGGTTTATACTCCTACACTTTATGCCAGAGTTATCCTGCAGGTAACCAAAAAAAAAAAAAAAAAAAAAAACAAAAAAAAAACAAAAAAATGATGAGCTAAGCCCAACCTAAATCAGCTAAGCCCAGCAAGTCACAGACATATCAGTAAACCCAGCTCAAGCCCCACCTAAAACAGCTGAATTAACCCTGACACACAAAAGCTGAAACATGTTTCTTATATAATGCCATGATTTTTGTGGTCATTGAATGCTCTGAAGCCAAAGATAACTGTTAGAAAATTTGTACTTCGTTCTTCTATGCTAGCAGCAAACATTCATTCAAAAAAAGTAGTTGATCAAACATTTCATAAGCAGCTGCTTCGAGTCACCATCTGAAATTGTTCATTTACTCATCACTTCTCATCCTTCCCTGAACTGTGAACTCCATGAAGCTTTGTCTTGCTCAGGAGCTTTGTCTTGTTCACCCCTACATCTTAAATCCCCAGCACCGTGTTTGTCATAGAATGGTGTTCAATAAATATTTGTTGATTGAATAATTGAGTATTAGCTATTGTACTACGGATCACATATATTCAGATGGCACTCTAGTCAAACTCAACTTACTGGAGTAGACAAAGGCATATATACAACTATAACTGAGCCCTCTTATCATTATATTATGGAAGCAGAGAAGAATAAATAGTGGAGAAGTGATAGAAGACATTATTGAAATAATGACCTTGGAGTCACTATTTGTTGACTGAAGATGAATACAGATTTTCCTAATGGCGGTGAGGGACAGCATGAACAAAGGTCTAGAAATGCAGAAGATCACCCAGAGTGGCTGAAGCATAGGACATGTGTATAGGGAAAAAATGAGTATGACCCAACCATAAATGGCATGCACTTTGTCTTCTAGGAAACAGTGAACTATAAAAGATTTTTAATCAAAACATTAAGACAATCCTTCCTTGCACAAAGTTTTGTAGATAGCCACATGGAAGAACAATTAGATTTACTACATCTTCTAAAGAAATTGGCTTCCCACTATTCTCCTTCCTTAAATCTTCCTTGCCCCAATACATAAATGCATACCAAGAGCTCTGAGATCCAAGTTACCCATGTTCCCTTAAGTTTCCTTCCTTTCTGTCCATTGACCCCTACACCCTGAATTTTCTACAACCCCAAACTAACACCTAGGCTATGGGCCCCACCCCCCAAGACACATTTGACGCCTACACAAAAAAATGAGGCCATTGAAATAAATCAGAAATATGACCTTGCCCATCAGCAGTACTCACACACCTGGGGACCTTCCAGAACAGCTAAGACTGAAAAGCCTTAAATGTGGATGAGGCAACCCCCACCTGCAAGACACTGAAGGGAAACATCCATTTGTACAAGGCATAAGAGTAGGAATCCCTCCCACTGGGCATGCATTTCCTAACCTTTGAATCACCTATGATATTAGATTAAGGAAACTTAGCACACACTAAGTAATATGAAGTCCACAAATCATAAGTGCAAGGGTCTTATTAAAGTCATATGTAGTAGAGGAGATTTAGTATATAGTCAACATTAACATCATCAATATTTACTAAGCCTTCTTTCACTATGATAGTAAGATGGGCAACAGTGCTACATGCAGTTACTGACTTTCAGCTTAATAATGAAACTCGCACTTTCTTACGGAGCATATTTGTGATCTTTCACATCTTGGGAGGTAAAGTACTATGCGATGAACACAGACAGCACATGCTGGGAATAGTCATTTTTAATATATACTATCAGCTCAAAGTATCAAAAAATCAGGCAGTTGTGGAGAAAATGAACTCACCACAGCATCTATCATTGGCAGTTGATAAAAGACCAATGCATACTTGCATTTGGACCAGAATATGTTAACAACAGTGTGCCTCCAGTTTAAATGTGAGAAAGGGTTTATCTATACCAAAAAAAAGACAATAAGGTCAAAGCCAATCCATGCACTGTGCTCATGCAAGTACATAAGAGGCATTCCCTTATTTGCAGCTGAACAAAAGATAAGTCCTATATAGAGCACATGAAATAAAATTCTAACCAGAGGGAAGGAGAGAGTCATCCTGATACTCTTAGGAGATGCAATATCCTTAAACATTGTATGAATTCAAAGGGAGTTTTATATTACAGTGAGTTTCCAACGGAATTCAAGAAAGCATGACTTCTATAAAACAAAAATAATTATAATAGAGAAATAAAAGACTAAAAGGACAGAAGGGGAAATAGAAGGATAATAGGATAAGATACAAGAAAATGTGCTGAGATTAAAGCAAGAGCCAAGCAAAATTAGAAAAGTAATAACAGAAATGCTATCTCCATTAGAAACAGACCTGACATTGTGAAAAATGAAGACACACATATGGAGGGAAAACAGGTCCCTACAAACTCAAGGAGAAAAAAATTAATTTACTTGGTAAAAAATAAAAAAAAAATCTAATAATAGATACTTCCAGGAATCCTAAGAAAAAAATAATCAAAGACATAACTAAAGAAAACTTCCCAGAACGTAAAAAAAAAGACTATTGTTTAAATATTTGATCCACTAAAATTAAGAAAAACAAGCTTAAATCCAGATATTTGGAATTCTTATCAATTACATAATTAAAGGAGAAAAGTCCTAAAAACATCCAAGGGCAGGGGGAAAGTAATTATCTGGAAAGGAACAGATTTTAAGTTGGCCTAGATTTTTACTCTGAAACACCAAAATGGCATAAGGTAATAAAGCAATGTCTAAAGGTCTGAGGGGAAAATATTGTAATATGAGAATTATGAACCCAAAGAAATAATTTTTCATTTGAGATTCTAATCCTGCATTGTATATAATATGGGAAGAGCCTCCTAACTGATTATCTTCCCACACATCTATCTACTTCAGTCCATCTTCCATACTCTTTGCATTGATTCTGCTTCCTTGTTAAAAACTTTTCAGAGCTATGGGATTTTTAAAAATATGGTAAAATGTTAATAATGGAATCTAGGGGGTGGGTATAGAGGTGCTCACTGTCAAATTCTTTCAACTTGACTATATGTCTGAATTTTTTTATACAGTTAAAAAAAGAAAATCTTTCAAATCATTCTAATTGTCTATCAGGCTACCAGATAGAATCCAAACAGCCTGCATGCAAACCTCTTCAGTCTAACCCCAAACTACCTCTCCAGTAGCACCCTCTACCCATTATCCTCACCCATTTTCATCTTCCAGTCACCATGAGCTCCCAGCTATTCCTGGAGTGCACTCTATTCTTTTATGACCTTTTTACCTACACTCTTCCCTTGCCTCCCCAGATGGGAGCACATCCATCTTTTCTACCTGTTTACTGCTATTCATCTTCAAAGACCAGAGACAACATTATCACTCCATGAAGATCTGTGAACTGCTCTTCCAGCCCTTCCAGGATTGTTACACTTCTCTTAGGGCACACATCACCTTGTAGTGTACTTGTTTGTGTTCCTATCACTCCATTTCAACCTGAGTGGGGATCTTGAGGATGGGAGTGATACCTTTCATCTCTGTCTGTAGCATGGGCTCAGAATCCCTCTTAGACTCAACAGGTGTCCACAAAGGGCCTCAGAGTATCTGAGGAGGTCAGGGGTCCAAAAGATGTATTTGCACATCTGATACAAGTTAGGTTTTATGGTGAAATGCAATACAAAATGAAAATCCAAGTCCCCTTGTTGAAAAACTATTAAGAATTTCAAGATGATGACAGCACAGCATCAAACTGAATACAGAACCCTTTTGAGTGTGAGGCTCTGGGCAGCCATACAAGTGGCACGCCCACAAACTACTCTCCAAGCCTTGCTTACCCAAGGGGGGGTATCCAGCAGATGGGGACTTCCTGAGTTGTAGAGATTTAGTTTTCTCATGTGTCAGGAGTAGTTGTCTGCCTGTCCACAGTGACATACAGACAGGGAGGGAAACACCCAAGTGGGAGCTTGCTAAGTCTCTTATATCTCCTTACCTTGTCACCCTGAGACTTTATATGGTTTCAAAACTTTTTTTAGCAAGGCATATCTGAATCTGATGTGTAGGGCCTAAGCAGTTTCCTATTCTGCCAACAGAATCATGGTGCTACATTGCCCACAAGCTATATTACGGCACTTGTATTACAAAAAAGGTAATGATGATTAGTCTATGATCAGGCCCACTATATATCTCCTGTTTTACAAGACTTAGGAAGAAATGAGCATAGTGCCCATGAGATGATAAGACATGTTCACATTAGTCAGTCTTCCCATTCAAGAATATAGAACATGCTGTATCTATCCACTCATCCAAATACTCTTTATATTGCTCCGTACAATTTGTTAAATAGTTCCTTCATGCTTTAAAATTGTTACTACTTTCATTGTTGTTATAGTTGTAAGTTAGATATTTTTCTCTATCACATTGCCAAATATTTTGTTATGCAGAGAAAGCTAATTTTTAAATATTTGTCATATATATATCTTACTGAACTCATTACTTCTAAGAGTTTCACAGTTGATGTTCTTGGGCTTTACTGGACTATAAACATATGCAAATAGTGAGATCTTTGTGTCTTCCTTTACAATAGTTTTTAGTTCTGTTTGATATCATATTGTGTGGCTCAGAACTTCCAGAACAAAGTTATAAAAATATCTTGCTCCTGATTTTGGTGGCAATGAGCCTAATGTTTCATTATTAAGTATCAGTGTTTATTTTTAAATAGTTCAGTTTTGGCACATTGAAAAAGAAACTACTCTTAAGATTTAAGTTTCTTAAGATTTATATTTTTAAATCTGGAATAGCATGTTATAAAATGCCTTTTCACTATCTACTAAGATTATCATGTAGCTCTTTGTTCTTTTACCTAGAGTTATGATGTATTATATTAATCAATTTCCTCCCATCCTGGAATTAATAAAAGAACTACCTTCATTTTCCCAGAATAAACCATGCCTAGTCGTGATGGATGATTCTTTTGATGTATTATTGTATTCAGTTTGCTACCATTTTATTTAGGAGTTTTGTATCAATTCATTAAAGAATTGTCTACAGTCTTCTTTTGTATATTATCAGTATTATGCTGCTCCAAAAATTTCATAAGATTTATATTGTGCCCTGCCCACACTAGAGAATTAAATGTGATATTATAAAAATCTCCATCTCCATATTTTCACTTCTTCGATGGGGAAACTAATCACTGCAAATTCCTCCAAAGATAGGAGTATTACTTTGAATTTATTTTCTTAGCAGAATGGGAAAATTTGTAAGCCCTTATAAGTAAGATAGTGGATGGCTCATAGCATTAATAACAAAGCTAGAAGACCAAGCCCATAAACCAAGGGAAACTAGGCATACCTGACTACAGCAAGTATCTTGTCATGAGCACTGATACTACTGTCACTGGACCCCAGATGCCACTCCCACCATTCCAGAATATTCTAAACTGCCCCTGCTTCCTAGCTCCATACATTTAGATTCAAAACCCTGGGATGGCTGCTTGCACAAGGTCCAGTTTGTGGGTCCAAGGAAAGCAATCATATGGCCATTTCAGTTTATATTATGGGATGTGGGTCATGCCTCTCATGAGAACTTGCACAAACATATGGAGAGAGTTTGGAAGATATGCCACCTCCCCTGCAACAAAAAAAGATTTCTTATACAAAGAATTGTCCCCTTTTTTTAAGATTTCATTTATTTATGTGAGACAGAGAGAGACAGGGAGAGCAGGAACACAAGCAGGGGGAGTAGGAGAGGGAGAAGCAGGCCTCCCACCTAGCAGGGAGCTCAATGCGGGGCTTGATCCCACAGGACCTGAGCCAAAGGCAGACACCCAGCGACTGAGGCACCCAGGTGCCCCAAGAATTCCCTTATTCTCTATGCAATAGAAAATAATTTATCTGTCATTTTAAACTCTGAAATAACTTACCACTAAAACCATTGGATTCCAGAGCATTTTATCAATAATTTTATAATAACATTACCTACTTTTTTCAAGATTGTTGGTATGTTTTAAGTGCTCATATTTGCTCTATTAAAAGATGACTAAAACATGGCCACTGCCCTCAAGGAACTTACAACTAATACTATGGCAATTCTATTTCTCTTTGTACTCTAGTATCAAGCAGAATGCCTGGCACACAGCTGGCTCTTAGAAAAAGTTTACTGAGAAAATGTTTTCCAAAATGTGAATTTTTTAAGAGGTTCATTTAAAATACTGTTGTGTTTGGGGATTTTCCTGATTTAGTGACTGCACAAGGTTCTCCTAGAGAAATCAAACCCAACAATTAGATAACTAGACTGGGCATTGAGGGTGACCCATGCAAGATAAATGAGACCAGTAAATCTACAGATTACAGAGGAACTGGAGAAGCCAAGAGTAGATATGAACCACCTCCTTAAAAATGAGTAATTTGAGGGACGCCTGGGTGGCTCAGTTGGTTGGACGACTGCCTTCGGCTCAGGTCATGATCCTGGAGTCCCGGGATCGAGTCCCGCATCGGGCTCCCAGCTCCGCGGGGAGTCTGCTTCTCTCTCTGACCTTCTCCTAGCTCATGCTCTCTCTCACTGTCTCTCTCTCAAATAAATAAATAAAATCTTTTAAAAAAAATGAGTAATTTGAATATAACAACAAAGCAAAAATAGTGAAAGTTAATTACTATTATACACAAAAGCACAATAAAATTTTTTTTAATTGCTAAGCAATGTTCATTAGAACCCCAGAAGAAATATAGAAAATTGTAATAATCCAGCCTGAGCTAAGCCATCTAATTTCACAAGTATAAGGAGTGACTGCTAAAGGCAACTCCATCCACCATTTGTCAGAGCAAACATGTTGAGTTTTGGAACCATCAAAAACTAAACCATCCAAGTCAGCCAATCCTTCAGATGAAAATTATATTCTGATAATCATAGAGAATCCCTTTAGAAGTGAGCATATGTTTACACAAGATATCATTATGGTCCTGTTTTCTTAACCAGGGATTCTTAACCCAGGCACCTGAATAAGGATTCGGGCCAGAATTGGGCCGGAAGTGACCATTTCAGAAAGCTCTGGTAACCGTGGGGCATAGGAGTGTTTTCTTAAGGCTTTCTTTTACTGCTGCTTTTTAAAAATTTTTTTTTCTTCTTCTAACTGGTCCAGAAGGAAAATTACAAGGTAGGATGAAAAAGAGATGAAAACTTCCAGCAAAATGATGACATGTCAGTCCTTTTAAAAGACGCTTGGAAGACTCTTTACAATGGCCCCTGTTGATTTTTAAGCATCCAAAATGTGCAAATCGTTGCATTATTTTTCATCATACCAGAAAGTGTTTGCATTTTTATTTTTGTGGGGCAGGGGCAGATGAATTCCTAGAAGAGAAACTGGCACTATGCCATCTTTCAGAAGCTGGTGTGTGGAGGGATCCAGAATCTGGGCAGAA
Organism: Lutra lutra; assembly: GCF_902655055.1. NCBI lineage: Eukaryota > Metazoa > Chordata > Mammalia > Carnivora > Mustelidae > Lutra > Lutra lutra. The sequence continues at coordinate 69,305,565 of NC_062290.1, read as the reverse complement.
AGGTGACTAATAAGTATATTAGGTTACTCTTTACAAACAGCTTTTTTGACATCATCCTACCATAACCCAATAAGGTAAGTAATTAAGGTTATAACCTAACAACTAAGAAAATGCAAAAAGGTTACATGACTTCCCAAACATCGATTCACTGTAACAAGATCGGTTTCCATAACGATGTCCCAAACTGATTTGGCTAATGTGATCCCCCAGGCGGGTGTCACCTTTCCCTATCACTCCTCTCTTTTGAAGCTCCACAAATGATCACACCTTCCCAGGTCAAAAGACCACCCTTCAGTAAGAGAAAAAATATCTACAGCTCCCACAAAAAAACTCCAAAATAGATTTGGGAGTCCCCTGAACGTGGGCACAAACTGTGACGTGCTTCTAACCCACAGAATACTTCAAAGGAGAGGAAGGGTGTCAATCTCATGATTCCATTACTTTATGTAAGACTTCATTCTGCTAGTGGACTGTCTCTGGCTCTCCACTGGCCTTAAAGAAGGAAGCTGCTATGTGGTAACTGCCTATGGAAATGCGTACTTGGCAGGGAACTGCAGGTGACCTCTAGGAATTTTGAGTGGCCTCCAGCCAATGGCCAGTGAGAAATCAAGGCTCTCAGCTCCCATAACCCACAAAGAAATGAATTCTGCCAACAATGTGACCAAGCTTGGAAATATATTCCTCTCCAGTCAAGCCTCCAGATAAGAATACAGCTTGGCCGGTACCTGGAGTGCACCCTCTAAGACCCTGAGGAGAGGACCCAATTCAGCCATGCCTGGACTTCTGACGTATAGAAACTGTGAGATAATAAAGATGTGTTGTTTAAAGCAACTAAGTCTAGACAACTAATGCAAGAAAATCTGGACTCGAACCCAAGTTATCCTACCATAAATTATATTTATCAGTTGCACCAGTAAGGAACAAGTTATTTAGCTAAAAAAGCTTATGAAATGTGAACCCATCTGAGGCAGGAGTTCAGGAGCCATGATAAGATGACGGTCTCTGCACTAAGGCAGTTACATTCACTGGCCATCTCTCCAGGAGCATGAAAAACCTATGATGAACAGACTCACCTTCATCTGGCTCCTCCCTTTACCCAGAGAGAACCTGGCATCACAGAAAAGTCTTAAGCAAAAAAGTGGTAAACAAACAAACAAAAACAAACCAATAGGACTTAGGTGGACAAGTCACATCATCTCCCCCCTGCCTCCATGTTTCTCATCTTTAAGCCAGGGGACATCATAACATACTATGCAAGGACATAAACAGGTTTAAAGCTACAATTCATACATTATACATGTTAATAATTACTGAATGAAAGCTGTTACTATTATATTGTCTATAGGATCTTCCCCATTTCATAGGTGTAAAATCAGAATGACCTATCCAAGGCCATACAGCCATCAGTCAGTGAAACTGGGAGAAAAACTGAGGTCATCTGGCTCCAATTCCAGAACTTTTCCTACTATAGTTCCCCTGGAATTTTTGAAAAATGTCCAAAATACAATTTTGTTGAGGTTAATTCAGAAAATAACTATATATTCCACTCAGCTCTTCGAGAAGGCTTGCTGTATAATGAAATACAATGTTTCAGCTACCTCAAGTCCTTTGTGGAATAGGTCAGGACAGAAATGCATTTCCAGAGAAGATGGGAATCCTGGGTTTAAATAATTAGACCTAAAATAACCACCACAATTAAGCAGCTCCTTAGCATTAAGTTTCTGGGTTTTGGCAGAGACGGCTGAGTTTCCCTTGAATTTTTCCATCCTAGTTACAAAACAGGATTAATGGAATTGCTATGACCAGGCTCCTCTTGACACTCTGGCAAGACTGTCAGCATATGCACGCAACACAGCGGCAACAGCAGGCGGTCTATATCCGCAAATCACCAAGGGACCACCAAATTTTCACAGACTGGTAATAGTCAATGCTTTCTAATTTAACAATAATGAACACAACCACAAAAAGCCTGCCGGTCTCAAAGTAACACAAGCACAGACTCATTCACCAAGAATGAAATTTTTCTCTTGATTTCAGCTCCACACTCCTCTCTTTGTCTAGCCCCTCCAAGCACATAAGCAGGTGAGAGGTTCTGATATCTCTAGGTTGCCTAAGGAAGTCAAGCAAAGCATCAGATAGGGATTTGGACTGTGCCTTCTTTCAGGTCCCATTCAGCCCCAGGAGCCCATGAGTCAAATGTGCATTTTGCTACTCAAAGGTACAAACCACCTGAGTTGATGGTGGAAACTGGATTGATAACAAAATGTGTTAAGTTCTAATGAGTGCAGCCACTCGGAATCACACAGCTAGAGAAGCTTGCTAAAGGCACACTCATGTACCAGTTTAACTGGCACACAAGTACTTTTATTTACCTCCTTTAGAAAGGACAAGAAGGTAAGAGCCACCAAACTAGGCAGAAATAGAGGTGGTGTTCAAAGTCAAACTGAAAGCATCTTTAAGGCTTAAAGGAATCTAGAAATGGGATACCAGGCCATTAAATAAATAAAATAATAAACATTAGCTGAAACAGCAACAAATTATTAAGAAAGAGTTCTCATAAATACTCATGCAATATGTTAATTAGCAATAAATTACAGTATTAGAATATATTCCCAGTAGGGAAATGGTAAGGGGAGCCATCAGGTCTCCCAGGAAAGGTTGCGGGGAAGTGGAGATGGAAGGAAAGAAGAGGGGGAAGGATGTGGAACAATTACACTGCATTGGTTTCCGACGCATCCGCAGGGGGTAGTTTCCCTAAATCAGTGAAACAGGCAGTGGTGTGAAAGATGAAGACTCGTTAGGCAGCCTGCAGACAGCACCCGAAATGGTTTGTCAAACAGTCATACCTCTGAAAATCAACAAGGAACGGGGAAGTGATGTTTCTTTTCTAAGGGGAAAAAGCAAAAACAATCTAGAACCAAAAACAGGCTACCAAGCTTTCATACAGGCTCATTAGGATAGGCTCTGCCTAATAGATAGGCTCTGTCCTAATGACAGAAAATGCCAGGGAAACAAAAACAAAGGCAGTAAGAGGAAGGAAGTATCTATTGACTATATATGACCAATAATGAATATTACAAATATTTATTGAATGCCTACTAGGTTGCCCAGTATTGCATAGCCTCACTGTTTCCTTCAGAGCAATCCAGTAAGAAAGCATGGTTCTACTTTCATTTATTTTTCTTAAGATTTTATTTATTTATATGAGAGAGAGAGAGAGCGTGTGCACCCGATGGGCAGAGGGAGAAGGAGAGAATCTCAAACAGACTCCACACTGAGTGCAGAGCCCAACTCAGGGCTCAAACCCAGGAGCCTGAGATCATGACCTGAGCTGAAACCAAGAGTTGTACACTTAACCAACTGCGCTACCCAAGTGCCCCTTGTTCTACTTTTGGAGAATAAAACTAAGCCTCGCAAAAGAGAATTTGCTCAAAGTCACATGGCATTGGATTTGAAGGCAGATATGTCCATACCCCAACCTCTCGAACATAGCAAGCCTGTTTTCCACAAAGTACAAAACATTAAGGCTAATGTCCATTGATGAAAGCTTGAAGAAGAGTTTTTTGGAGATCAGTAAAGAAAACAATTGTAGACCTGTGAATCCAAATCTGATTGTGGAATCTATTCATGTATCTCACAAGTCAGGAAGCCTAGAGGATCTGCAATTAGACCAGAATGAAGGGAGAAAAGTGAGTTTTTCTGGGCAGCATATCTGTGTGTCTTCCTTTCTCTACAACAGAAACCTTGCTAAAGGCACCGGTCCAGAAATTCTGGGGTAGGTCTTCCAAATGCCTTATCCAGTGTCCCTGCTTAAAAGAAGAACGCTGACAGTGTCCTTCCAGGCCAGGAGCCCAGTTACTCAGACTGTAAAATTGCCCGCTGGAGGGATTTAGGACTCATCTCACTGCCTAGAAAAGGCTGAAAGTAAATGAGACTGCTTGAATGAGATAACTCTCAGAGCTCCTTTTTAACCCTGATTTTATAATTTGGCTTCCAGTGAAGAAAGGGGCTTTTTTTTTTCAACGTGTATTTAATGAGCCCCTACTATGTGCCAAGCATTATAAGGTTTTATCTCACTCATCCACTTGAACGCAGTCTCTGAGAAATCCACAGAACCCCTCACGTCAACTTACCCATCTCCTGGACAGAAAGGAAGTCAGCTCTTCAACCTAAGTCGAGTATTTCCTGCAGTCTAGAGACCATGGAGGACACCCAGAAGCACAAGCATGACCCCGGTTCTCCAGGAGGCTCTAGATGATTCTGCATGTAAATGGAGAACCCCTTGCACATTCGTAAAAGCAGCCCTATCTGCTCTGTTTCTGCCTTCCCTAGCATTTTCACTACCAGCACCTCCACGGGATGTTAGGCCTCCCTAGCGTTCTAGATAACAAAGAGAAGAGCAAAGAGTAGTCTGGTTCATGGACTTTTCAGAAATTCTTATTAGCTTCATTATCCTCTTTGCATGATAGCAGCAGGTCCCATCTGGCCTCCTGGTGGGTAATAAGGAGTAGCTATAACAAAGGTTTCCAGAAGTTAAAATCCCCTCCCCATCCTGCTATCCCATAACAACATTTTTTCCATATCCTTAACTCAGCATCAAAAAAGTCAAGCATGATAAACATAGGATGGGATTTTCAGTGAAAGCACTTTCCAGAGGTGTCTGTCCTCAGTGGTAACATCTAGCTTCCTGAATGGTCCTTACAAGATTAACCTTTACCCCAAAAAGTCCCAGACTCAATTAGTCCCAGATTAAACTAGTACAGTAAATATATACTAATGTTTATCCCATTATAAAAATCATGTCAGTGTTTATCATTATTCTTATTTCCTCCCCATCAACATCACTAGTCAAGGCTATATGAGGGGCTCTGGATTGGTTTCTTTCCCTCCTAAGCCCAGATCCTTGCCCCAAATCTCAGCCCAACTGACTAGGGCCCAGACATGGCAAAGCTCTTGCTAGCTCCCTTCCCCAGTCAGGTTCAACCTATTCTCTTTATTCCCAGCCCAGGAATGTATTCCCAGTTCTGCTATGAATCACACACAGCAAATCTGATATCAAGCATTACCCTGGATTGGACCAACCCAGCTTCTCGGCTCTCTAAGTTTGACTGTGTGGCTAAAACAAAGTCAATGAAGGGTGTCACCCACCGGCACCCAGACACGCATATGTGGAGGCAATGGGTCTCAGGGCTCTGACCAAATGGAGATTTCTTTCAAAGCTCATATCCACAGCCAGGGAAAGAGCATGTATTCTACCAGTAAGGAAACTCGAGAGAAGCAGTTTAGGTCTCTGCTATAAGGTGACCCTGAACCCATAAACAGGCAAAAAGCCAAAAGGTCAGAAACCAAGAATATTAGGAACAGGTCAGGAAGGAAGGTACATGATGGCCTCAAGCAAGCAGTTCAGCCCAAAGACTATGAAATGCCATCTCCATGAGGACACAGATTTTGTTTCTTTTGTTCTCCTATAGAACCCTGCACCTGGAGAGTCCTCCAGTATTCACTGAGTGATTAAGTGAATGAATCATCAGGGTGTAGACTACCTCTTTTATACAGTGTTGGCTTATGGCATGGGAAGACTAGAAAGAACATAGGTCTCAAAATGCAAAGGATTTGAAGAACTAGACACTAATCCCCCAGCGATCAACACCAAATAACCCTCCAACCCATACAGTAAACTCCATGGTTTGGAGTCCTTCCTCTGGTGTACTTCCCTCTCTCAACACACTTGTCACACTGCAGTGTGACCTTCCCCCTTTCTACCTTCCCTACTGAATGTGACATCGGTCCATAATAAGAACTCAGGAATGGTGTTACTGAAGATGACCCTGCCCTGAGGATTTTCCCATAGAGATGAATGGCCAAAGAGAATAATATAGTTTGGTGTTTTGGGCCTTATTTTTCCTAGAGATCAGGACAATACTGCAGCCTTCTTTCACCCAAAGGCAATAGGATAAATTGAGAATCAACGGGAAAATAACCAAAAGGACTTGATTATCTATTTCTAGATCCACCAGTACGGCAAAGGAACTTAAAACTGAATTTAAAATTTTAAAATAATAACAATAATAACGTCTGACATGAAGAGAGGAGGTAGGAGTGTTATTCGATAAGGACCCAAACAGAATCAGCAGAATAACGCATCTGCCAAAAAGGAGAACAATGTGTCTACTGTCAGCTGCAAAGCTAAGACATGGATCCAGAACAAGGGAAAAACACCCCTGCCCACCTCTGCACTGCTCAGGCCACACCTCCCACAGACCCCACATTCTCAGAAGAGAATGGAACACCTGGGTGTGTTCAGTTGAAAGTACCCATAAAATAAGCAGACTGAAACCGTCAAACCATTTGGCCTGGAGATGGCCTGAAGTGACATGCCAAAAGTCCTAATACACTAGAAACTAGGCACAAGGAGGTTAAGTTAAAATCATACAGTGACTTGGTAATAGAGTTGGACTCAAACTCAAGTCTTATCATTCTAAACCCCAAAACCATCAGGCTTGAAATAGACAGGTTCTGATGTCTTAGAAAATGTCCTCTGGATCTCAAGTACTCTTCAGCACAAGGACGAGGCTACATCACTTCTGCCAACGGTGCTTTGAAGATTTCAGCATTTCACGTACATGAGATGAAGGAAAGGAGATCGGAATGCCCTTGGCAACTCAGACAAACCTTCCCACAGAGTCAGGGAGCTGACATATTCACGGAGTGACACACCTTTAGCCATCCTATCCTGAGACGGGCAACAATGGAGGTACATCATAATCACATTTTTCAAAGTCTGATCAGGGTGATAGCTGGAATCCCTGTATTCACTCAACGAATATCTCTGAGCACCTACTCAAGCCAAGCTCCACGCTGAGTGCTGGGTACACAGTGGTTAATAAAATAGCAATCTAGCAGAAGAGACAAGCACTAATCAATAAGCCACTAACAAGTTACACATAATTACCAACTGTGATAAATATAATGAAGGCAAGGAACTAGGTTTTATAAGAGAAAATAACAGGAGGGTGGGGTTTATTCAACAGCACAACCACTACATGATGTTGTTCTCTCTGGGAAAAGCTGTTTTAGCACCAAGTTTGCCCTGAGGCCAAAATAGAGGACTTGCATGCTCAGGCATGCCTCTAGAGAACACTCTGGAACTTCAATGAAAAGGTCCATCATGGGGGAAACAGAAACAAAGACGAACATCTCCATTAAGGAGAGGTACTGCCTCAGCATGTGTCAAAATCTGGGAATAAGAAATGTAAGAGGTGGGGGCGCCTGGGTGGCTCAGTGGGTTAAAGCCTCTGCCTTCAGCTCAGGTCATGATCCCAGGGTCCTGGGATCGAGCCCCACATCAGGCTCTCTGCTTGTCAGGGAGCCTGCTTCCCCTCCTCTCTCTCTGCCTGCCTCTCTGCCTACTTGTGATCTCTGTCAAATAAATAAAAATAAATTAAAAAAAAAAAAAAAGAAATGTAAGAGGTGCCCTCCTAGTTGAGCTCAAGAAACATAAGAGGAAGCAGGAAACAGGCAGGAAGAGATACTAGTAATCTTTCACACAGGACATGGTCCACTAGTCATAGTAGTAGTAGAAAATATAACACGTGTCCACACAAACACCTGTACATGGATATTCACAGAAGCTTTATTCATAACATCCCAGCACTAGAAACAACCAAAATGTTCATCAACAGGTAACCAGAGAGACAAATTGTGATATATTATGAAAGGGAATAGTAGTCAGAAATAAAAAGGAATGCACTATTGATATACACAATGATACTGATGAATCTCAGACATTATGCAAAGTGAAAGTAACAAGATACAAAAAAGAACACATGTTGTATGATTCCATTTGTATGAAAGAGTAGACAGCCAGAACTAATCAGTAGTGATATAAACCAAATCAACATCTCCTTGGGGCAGAGAGAGGAGACAGGAAGAAGAGACTGACGGAAAAGAAAGAGACGTTAAGAGAACTGTCTGAGAAGACAGAGATGTTCTGTATCTGTATTGGGGTGGTAATTAGCAACCTGTACTCTAGCAGGCAGAAATTTCATTGTGTGCAGATTATACCTCAAGGAAGTTGATTTTTTTTTAAGTTTCCTCAGTCTTCAATTTTGTAGTGTTCTTCTAGAAACTGAAACAAGTTCCTTAGAGGAAAGGAGCTCAACACAATTACAGTGCTATATCTGAAATTATTCTACCATCCTGGCATTTAATTAAGGGCTGGTGAATGCCAATCTTTACCCATGTCCAGTCCCCTGTCTGGCATCTTCTTTCCTGACATAGCAGCCAGCCCCAGCCCCCATGGTGGCATTACTTTCAGGAGGCCCGCCAAGCTTACATTCATACAGACCCACACTGCCAGGCCACAACGCCCCAGGTTGTCCCTGAGGACCCCTCTGGGGAAACCACATTATAAGGTGAAGGCCTCTACCCCATGAAACCTGTTGTTTTACTTACATAGCAAATGTTGTTGAGGACATGTTCACTACTTAATCGTGTCCTCAGTACAAACAAACAAAAGAGAAATTATTCTCTGGTCCTAGTCCCAGGATTTACTATACTAAATTATTTCTTACTTATGAATACCAAGATTCCTCTTTTTAAATTAGTTGCTTAGAAATTAAACATGCACCCACCTCTAGCAAGTGTGTAAAAGCTTAAGGCCCACCACTTTATCCATTAACCTCACCCAGGTTTCAAACTTGTTTCCTTGTCATTATTTTCCTTTCACCCTAATTTTCTTGATTATTTTTTAAATACATAGACTTTATTTTCAGAGTAGTTTTAGGTACACAGCAAAACTGAGTAGAAAGTAAAGAATTCCCATATACCCCCTTCCCCCCACACATGCATGGTATCCCCCATTATCAACATGATCCATAGTTTAAAATCCATAGTTTACATTAAGTTTCACTCTTGGTGTTGTATGTTCTATGGGTTCGGATAAACAGGTAATAACATGTATCCTACACTACAATACAGTATCATACAGAAGAGTTTCACTGACCTACAGATCACCTGTGCTCTATCTATTCATCCTTCCATCCCTCAAGCCCTAGCAAACACTGATACTCTTAGTTTTATCTCTTCTAAGATGTCACATGGTTGGGGGTCATACAGTATGTTGCCTCTCAGATCGGCTTCTTTCACTTAGTAACATACTTTTGAAGCCTTTTCATGGCTTCATAGCTCATTTCTTTTCAGCACTAAATAATATTCCATTGTCTCCACGTACGACGTTTATTTATCCATTCATCCACTGAAGGGCATCTTGGTTGCTTCCAAGTTCTGGCAGGGATGAACAAAGATGCTATAAACATCTGTGTGCAGATGTCTGGGTGGGCACAGGTTTGATTAAACACCAAGTTCCTCTAGATAAACACCAAGGAGTTCAATTGCTGGACTTTATGATAAGCGTATATTTAGTTTTCTAAGAAATCTCCAAATTGTCTTCTGACTACATCATTTTGCTTTCCCATCAGTAATGAGTGAGAGTTCCTGTTGCTCTACATGGTATCGAGCACTGGGTGTTAACAGCATTTTGGATTTTAGCCATTGTCCTAAGCGCGTACTAGTATCTCACTCTTTTACTTTGCAACTCCCGGTGCCATATGATGTTGAGCATCTTTGCATACACTATTTTGCCATCTGTATATCTTCTTTGAGGAGATGTCTGTTCAGATCTTTTGCCCATTTTTTATTGGGTTGTTTGTTTTCTTATTGTTGAATTTTAAGAGTTCCTTGTATATTTTTGGATAACAGTCTTTTATTAGATAATGTCTTTTGCATGTTTTCTCCCAATCTGTGGCTTGTCTTTATAGAAATATTTTGTAGTACCTATTTTTAACAGCCACCCTGATCTTTTGGGGGGACAGGTTAGTATACTGGTAGTTTTTACACAGATTTTATTTTTTTGTAAAGATTTTATTTATTTATTTGAGAGAAAGAGAGAGAAAGAGAGCTGAGCAGGAAGCCTGATGGACTCCAGGATCCTATCTTGAGCCTAAGGCATTTACTTAACCAAATCAGCCACACAATCACCCTTTTTTCTTTTTTCCCCACAGATTTTAAATATGAATGGAATGGTGAAGGTTGTATCACAGTCGATTTTCAATTTCACCTATTGTCTGTTTTACTTTGTTTGGCTCATTGACTGACACAGGCAGACTTGAACAAATACCTTCTTCCCTCAGGGCCTCAGTTTCTTCCTCTGTAAAATGGGAGAGCCAAATCAGATGATGCCCAGAGTTCCTTAGAGCTCTTGCTGGATATGTGTTGATGGCATAGCCAGTAGGAAGTAGAACCCCACCTCCTATCATAACAACTAAGACAGAGAGAGGCCCACACCCTAAGCAATCCAAAGAATGGATTGAACATGCTGACACAAGGTGAAATGCCTAGTGACTGTCTAATCTTCACCAGTATCTCTGTGAAGAGATAGGCCAAAAAAAGGGGTAGGGGTGGGGGTGGGGGGAGGGAGGAGATGGTTTATCTGATCCACTTCTTGGAGAAGTATGTGAGAAGAAGTCTCCCTAGTACTGATCTGTTGACTGAGAAAGTGAAAGAAACACCAATATTCATTGGTGTACCTTTTAAAACTACACAGGGAGAGGCACCTGTATGGCTCAGCGGGTTAAGCCTCTGCCTTCAGCTCAGGTCATGATCTCAGCGTCCTGGGATCGAGCTCCGCATCGGGCTCTCTGCTTGTCAGGGAGCCTGCTTCCCCCCCCCCCCCCCCCCCCCCGCTCTCTGCCTGCCTCTCTGCCTACTTGTGATCTCTGTCTGCCAAATAAATAAAAACAAACAAAACAAAACAAAAACAAAAAACAAACCACACAGGCAAAGGGTCAAAAATGAAAAAAAAGCAAATGAAGAAAACGCACAGTATTTATAGCCTATGGAATCCTAGCACCATAAGGTGCTCTCAGCCATTGACACTATTCCAACTGTGGTCGTGTCCTTGGAAGATCACACTTTCTTCCTCTGGTTCCCATTTCTTACCAGGTTTTATTAGCTACACTTTAAAAAAAAAAAGGAAGGAGAAACTGAGGTTGAGCGAGATTGCATGACCCCCTAAGATGACACAAGAAGTGACACAAGAGGACAACACAAATAAGGGAGGCCCACCTTTCCCATTTCAGATCCCGAGTTCTTTCCACCCCACATTCCACCCTGCGCGGACTGGCTCAGTTTTCTCTCTCTCCTGGGCCAATCTCTCGCTTGCTATGACCATTTCCATCCTTCCTCTTCAGTTCCAGATGCTGGCGAATGTTATAGGGTTTTATGGACACATTTCAGATGACCACGTCAGAAGAGACTGTGACCATCACAGATGTCAGGAGGAAGAACTAGAACAACCCTAACAGGTTGGAATGCAGAGCAAAAGCCAATATGATTAAGTCTTATACATTTAATATAGAAACCTGAACAAGGTAGGCCTTAATACATGCTGTGTACTGCCTTGTATTTCCATGTTTCACGCCGCTTGCCTGTCCACGATGTCCTTCCACCCGCGGCTACCTAGCCAGGATCTGCTGTCCATCCTGCAAATCCTAACGGAATTATCTTCTCCTCTTTATAGCTTCACTTGTGACATCCAGGCATAATAGCCAAATATTTCTTTTGTGTCACAACTGTGACCTCGGAGTACTATACACTTAGGTGTGTATAGGCCTCAGTGGGAGCCAAAAGTATTGTCCCAAGAATCCTGTACACATTATAATTATTCACTTACATCTTTGCAAGACCCTGGAGAGCAGAATCTGGGTCTTGTTCACACCTATATCCACAGCCAGCAGTAAACCAGAGTATATAAATGTCCATGCCAGGCAGTATTCTAATGAACAAGACCCAGTTCCTATCCCTGTGGTCCTTGCGTTCCGAGAGAGGGAAGCGGGAAAAACACATCAGGATGAAACAAGAGAACAAGACCATTGTAGAAAGCCATCAGCGGCATGGAAAAAATAAACGGGGTTATTAGAAATGGGCCAGCCAAGGGTTACTTTAGTCAGCTCAAGAAAGGTCTCTGAAAGAGGGCACATTTGAGTTAAGACTTTAATGAGGCACGGGAGCAAGTCATGGGAAAATGTGGGGAAAGACCGTTCTAGGCAGAAGAGCAGCCCCAAATAAACTACTGAGTCATGAAAAAACATAGCACATTCAAGGCACAGAATCCAACTTTCCAAGTTTGGAATCATACCCCAACCTTCCACAGAGGCAGTAGTAGAAGAACAGAGGAGAGAATGATTAATACTTCTTGAACGCCTTCCAGATCCTGGGAACTTGACATCAGTGATCTCATATAATCCTCACAACCACAGATTATCCCCATTCTACTGGTTAGGAAACTGAGGCTCAGGGCAGAAGCACGGTACAAGCCAGACCTGGCTAAACCTTCCTTGGGCTCTTCCACATCGTACTTTCCTGTCGCCGGACACCAGCTGCTTCCTGATGCAGTGGAAGAAATGAGAGAAGAGCTGGACTCATTCTGATGCCAGGTGAAAAGCCACAAGAACCACAGAAATGTGCCGACCGAAAGCTGTTGGCATTTCAGGATTTGAACCAGCAGGGCCCATTTTTCCTGCTTCTGCCCACCCGCCATCGCCTCAGCCTGCCGTGGGCACCCAGAGAAGTCCTTAAAATACATTTTCTGAGCGTCATTGTGAGGATCCAGCTTGAAAAGAAAGCTAGCTGTGGAAGCTGAGCTGTAGATAATTCCCTGAGCTGTTCCCCTAATTGTGGTGTGCACAGCCAGCCAGAAAAACAAAGACTTGGGCCCTCCGTTGATTCTCTGTCACCTCATCTGAAGGCTAGGTATTTATTTTAATTCAGGACTTCGTTCCCTTTAAAGGAAAATCAAAGAGTTCCTGAAGAGATGCTCCTGCTACGATTTCAATTTCCATTTCCTCCGAAATAGATGTCAAAGGCAAAAACCCTGGGATCCTTGTGACAGTGCACTTTGGGTTTCTAATTTTGACAAGGAAACCATAATCTGGTGGGCTAACCCCTGACGAAGAAGGCAAGAACGGATGAAAATCAAATTGGAGAATCGACCAGAAAAAAAAAAAAAAAAATAGGTCTGGGCAAAACAACATTCATGGAAAGAAAATCTCCTGACACTCTAAGCTAATAAGAGCAGCTGGTGAAGACCACCAAAGACAAGAAAGTGAGACCGGCTTCCAGGGAGAGAAAGCAGAGTGGCTTCTCCAGGACAATGGGGCAGACATTAGCATTCCAATGAACCGGCACAAAGAGACCCAGACCAAGCCAGGGAAGGAGGCCCCTTTCCTCCTGCCCCCTTTTCAGGTCCATTTGTATCTCTCTGCAGCCTCCGCCACAAAATAGGTTGGTTTCTTACACATTATCTTCTTGCCGTATTTTTAAATGGAAGTGTGTTTTCTGGCTTCGTTAAGCTAGAACGAAACCGCTCCTCTGCTTGGTGTTTGGGCAGAATATGGCCCTGACATCTGAACACACACACACTTGTTGTCAGAACTTCGCTGCCTCCTTTTCCCTTTCTTTTAATAAAAGTTTGGATTCCACGGAGTGTTCTTCTACTCTTAAGCTCCAAACATTTCAAACAGCACAAAAGATATGACAAGATGAAAGGAAGTGTCCACAAATAGACAGCTAGACAACTAGTTAGCAGCTGTCTGCTTTTCTTCAGGGTTTGGTTTTTTTTGTTTGTTTTTTTGTTTCTTTTTTTTTTTTTCTGCAGGGGGGGGAAAAGTTTATTTTCCATTCTTGAAGGAGGCTGACTACAGGCTGTCCCTCCTGCTCACCCTTGTTTTCTCTCCACCCCCCCCCCACCGCCCCCCATACTGGCTATCTTCCAAGCCCCTTTAGCGTTAGAAGGGGAAAAACACTTACCATGCCATGTGTAACCCTGACCTTTAGAACTCATTGTCCTTCTGGGGCAACATGTGGAGAGCTGCGGCGTCTAGAAGTGGAATTGCTCATTCTCCATCTTTTATAGTCCGGGGTTTGCAATTTAATGAGGTTTGGGTGTTCCATCCAGTGAGGGCATATCTTTCACAAAAGGAACCCAGAGCATGGGTTTTGATTTTAAAACCTGCCCTGGCTTCATGGAGCGGGTCTAAATCTACTTCAGATCCAGATCAACCGAGTTTTAATTTGAACTTATTCCTCTTCTCCCCTGACAGGCCTGGAAGGGCATTAGTCTTTCATTCCTGATTTTCATAGCAGCTGCGTTCCAAGTTGCTCCCCTCTTTTCCGCCTCCTCATGACTTCAGCAGACCTTGTGCTCAGGAGACGCAGGTCCTTCCGTGAGGATGAAGTCTGGGTCAGTGGAGACCTCGGGGCTGCCCCGGGCCCTCTCTCAGATGAGCAGCTGGTGCTGCAGCCGGAGGAGAGCAGACAGCGAGAGCTCCACTGCCAGGCTTCTTTTGGGGCTGGAAGCATGCACCTCTGCTCGTACCCGCCCAGAAGCCCTACACTGCTATCCCCTCTTGCCCTCGGAACCCCCCGCCCCACCCAGAGCCCACTAGTTTACTGGGCAAACCAGATTCACCCCTCACCCCTTTCTCATGCGCACCGAGTCCACAAGTCCAGGAACAGGTGGTCGGCCCAGTCTCCATCTCTCATCCCCTATACCCCGGCAAATCCAGCTCTCCTGTGGTCACTTGTCTCTGCTGGTTACCCTCAAACAGATCCCCATTCACCTCTACAGTCTGCCGAAGCCCATCTCTAACAGACGGGGCCGCCTGAAGTCTCATTTTCCGTACTGTGGTAGGAAGGGTGGTTTTTAAATTACTATTAGGAATGTCCTCATCACCATCGCCCAGTGATTCTCCCCTGCCTCTACCTCAAGTCCAGACCCAGTCTAGGTTTTAGGGCTCCAAAGCCACTTCGGCCATCACTCACCCCCTCTCCCCCCCCGGTGACCTACTAACCTAGTAAATCTCAGGCTTCCATGATTTTTTCAAGCTGACCCCTCTGCCGGGATGCCCTCCCTGCACTGCAGCCTGATCAACACCTCTGTTGACTCCATGCATTCCCTGACCTAATGGTCCCACCCCTGATGTCCCACAGCAACGCCCAGACACCCCACCACCTCCACCCCCATGAGGACCCGGACCATCAACCACTTACTGATATAAGCCCCATTCTTCATGTCTCTGCATTCTGGCCAGATAGGAAACAACTGATGCATCCCTCTCCCCCAGTCTAGCCCAGGACTAGACATCAATAAATAAAAATTTATGGGTGGATTACCTAAGTGAACATTTACTTAAAAACAAGTCAGAGGTCTCTACAGTCCTGTCAGCCATGGTAAGAAAAGGGACCGAGAGGTCCTCTCCATGAATGCAGTTTTTCTGTCTAGGGCTGACTGTCCATAGGATGTAGGATGGTGTAGATGCTATGGGTAGGGATACACCCTGTCTCTGCCCTATAGGCACCTCTGGGATAGAGGCTGTCCTCAGGGACAGTGTTAACCTTTCCAGATCATGAAGAGGCAGCCTTCAGGTAGCAGAATGAAACTCAGAATACAGTCCAACAGCCTGGATCCCCTGCCACTGACTTGCTTTGAGTTTTGGGGAAGTCACATAACCTCTCTGAGCCTTCATCTGTTACACAGGGAAATACCACCCATTCTGTCTGTTTCACATTCTGGGCAGGAGTAAAATTACTTTGTAAACCAAGGGCGATACAAGCTTTCCATCCTTATTCCACTTTTCCAAAGGTTTATCCTCTAGTCAGCTTAGCAAATATGCCTGATTTTTTAAAAAGTCCCCCCACCTCAGTGTTCTCCCATTAAAATCCTGGACCTGTACTTACAAGCAAGTAGGACAGAAGATACACCTGTGGGTACAAAATTCTATTTATAGTAGTCATCTGTGTGTTTTTCCTTCACAACCACCATCACAGAATTTCTTCACTATTCCTCCAAAGACAACTGCCTCCCCATATGTCCAGACATCTACATGTGAGCCACCTAATACTTGGATGTAAATAAAGGGGTCAGTGGGAAACCAGAAAACAAAAAGGGGATATTCTTTTTTTTTTTTTTTTAGATTTTATTTATTTATCTGACAGACAGAGATCACAAGTAGGCAGAGAGGCAGGCAGAGAGAGAGAGGGGGAAGCAGGCTCCCCGCTGAGCAGAGAGCCTGATTCAGGGCTGGATCCCAGGACCCTGAGATCACGACCGAGCCAAAGGCAGCAGCTTAACCCACTGAGCCTCCCAGGCGCCCCAAAAGGGGATATTCTTAAATGTTGAGTTCAAAGCTACTGGCCCAGGTGTAAGACACATTTAAAGCATACTTTGAGAATGAGTTGTTCTCCCACTAGAATACTCAATGGGTTGAGAGAAAGAAGAGGAGGGATCAGACAGACAGAAACAAGGTGAGATGAAGAGACAGCAAGTGGCTACCTGAGCAGGCGCCATCCACCATTATCCACAGCATGGGAGCCGAGGGGAAACCTGGCTCACTCACTGTTGTCTGCTGACAGGTACCAACCAACGGCGACCAGCACATGACCCAGCAGTTGCCCAGAAGAACACAGGGTCATCTCATCTTTGCCCCAAGAGTTTACCCAGGCCTTCCTCCAATCTACTTCATGTCGAAAATGTCAAAAGTTTGTAGGGCCCTATACACATGAGCACACACGCACGTACCCATCTCTACCCATTACATACAGATCGTTGAAACTAAGCTGATAAATCAATGCAAATTTTTAGAGATAAAAATGGCCTCTGAAATACAATAGAATATTTACTTTGGAGATTTTACTTAGAACAATATCCAGGTCTTAACTGAAGGAGTTATTATAACGAATATCCTCTGAGCGCATCATCTTTATTTATCAAAAGTGTTTGGCACATTTTGCTCATATCAAGGAGTGCTCATGAAGCCAGACGACCCTGGGTTCGGAATGGTTAAACACTGACCCCCACCAAGCTGGTGAGGGAGAGAGGGATGGATGTCGGATGGTGTTACACAGACAGTACCTGAGCATCTGTATTTCTGCCCAACAGGGATCTGCTTTTTATTCATAGTCTGATCTTTCCGGCAAGAAGCGAGCAGGATTAAACCCCGCTCCCATCTCTGCAGTGAGAATGGAGCACAATGACCGCTGACCAAAATCTGGATGGAGCATGAAAATGAGGAAAAGGCAGAGGGGGAAGATTCCTGCGAATAAACAGCCTACATTCTAAAAGAGTAGAGAGAATGCAGCAGGTGCACAGGCAAGCATGTTGGAGATACCAACATCAGTTTGACCATTCATTTCCACACCCCCCTCGTGCTCCAGGCATAGTGCCCTATGGGAGCGGAAGTCAACACCATCAACGAACCAGCTACCCTCTTGGAGGTTACCATCGGAGAGAAAGAATTACCTAGGCAATTACAATACAGGGCAGTAAGTGGTATGATCCAGAAAGGAAGCTTCCCTGTGGCGCCCTGCTATGGAAACACCTAGGAGAAAAACCTGGTAAGGGTCAAGGGTTGAGAGCGACAGTTAAGGAAGTTGACTGTCACAAGTCACATTTAAGCTAAGGCCTAAAGGATGAGCAAGTGTGCTAGGTAAGCAGGACATAATGTGTGAATCGGGCAGCTGGAACAGAGTTCTAAACCTAGAGAACCAAGAAAAAAAGCACATGCACAAATATACTTTGGCCCACAGTTTTGCGAGTTTGGTGTTGTTTTTGTTCTTAATTACTGGCCAACAATGAAATTTCACATTAAAGTTCAGATTTCTGATTTCTCTTGAAATTCCCTTATGGTAACCACTGGATGGAACTGAGTAGTGATTTTTCCCTTTAAGCAGGGCCTTGTTTGCCTCAGTGCTCACCACTTTCTCTTGTGCCTCTAACATCGAGGCCCAAGTCAGCGGCCATTTATCATCAGGCTTGTGATGTCGTCTTGCCAACAGGATGGTTCAAGAGGAAGGCTTCCTACATCCATTTCTCTACCAGAATTGGAAAAGGTAGGCTAGAACAAGGAACCTGTTTCCCCCAGTTCTTTGCTCGCAGTAGTATGGCCAGACCAGCCCCAGTCCCATTTGAGTGTTGGGTAGGAAGGGTAGAAACCATGTCTTCTTCACCAAGTACAACGCCTGGTGCTTAGTAGAGGAGAAATAAAGGTTTTTTGAACATATAAGAAAGGCATACCATGGTTATATTGCAAGAAAGAACACATCTTATTCAGGGAATTGGGTGGGGGGGATTAGGATGAACATAAAGGAGCAAGGAGGAGCCGGACATGAGGTTACAGAGATGGGCAGAGGCCCCATCAGGAAGGTCAGGCCAGACTTTCTAGAATTTCAGCTTTATCCTAAAAGCAACGGGAACTTTTTGAAGCATTTTAAGCCTGGGAGTGGACTTGCCTAGATTTATGTTTAGAAAGATCTCTCAGCAGCACCATAAAAAAAAAATCAAGAACATTACAGTCTGGTCTAGAGAGGCATCACAGCGGTCAAGGTGATCAACAACGAAATCCTGAATGGACAATGGTGGTAGGTTAGTGAACAGTTTCAACGTGACTGTGTCACTAGGATTAGGAGATACTTTGAGGGTCAGAGGGGAGGAAGAGGGTCAGACTGAGGTCCTGGGGGTGGACTCATCCAGGGCTGGAAACAAACAGGTATTCCACAAACCTGCTGAACCTGGAGGAGTCCACTCTCTGGGTCTCTTTCTTTTGTCCTTTAATCCCTTGCCTACTGGAGGTTCAGCTACTATTTCCGCTAGGGTTTGCCAGATAAAACACAGGACGCCCACTTACACTTGAATTTCAGATAAACAACAAAAGTTTTTAAAATCTAAGCATGTCCCATGAAACATCTGTATTTTTATCTGCTAAATCTGACCACCCTAGCTTTAGCCCACTCCCCCCACCCAGGACGCTCCACTGTTATCCTCCGCATACACCAGAATGGGGACTGGAGGAGGCACCGTGTGACCACAGGGCAGGAATCTGCGAGGGTGTTCTAGAGTGCCCCTCTATCGACAGACAAAAGGAATCCTTTTTCGGTCATATATTCCGGCGGCTCATCAGATGTCAGTGTGAAGAAACTATCATCCCCTCCACCCGAGAAGTTCCTGAAAGAACCAGGGGATGTAGCCAAAAGGCAGAGGTAATGCACCACACCCCCAGACACAGAGTGGGACAGAAGCAGTGCAGAGCAAGGGGAAAGGAAAGAGGAGGAGGAGGAGTGGGACAAAGACGACTACCTCTCTGACAGGTCAGACAGAAGATGCCGAGGTCCTCAGGGAGTCCTAATGCGAACACATGTGAGGGATGTCATTACAGATACCATTTTATTCCTGCGTCTTCACACTTCCACCTACTTTCAGAAGTGCCACACGGACTATGTGCTACTTTTATAATCAAATTTTTAAAAGTCAGTGAACATTATCTCTGAAGAAGAAGTAGGCAGGTCATTTGCAATTTCTGCTGTGAGAATTTCAGGATTCATCTTCAAACCCTCCATAGCAGTTAGCACCATGTGCGTTTATGGGGCAGATGCATTCGTAGCAAAATTGGTGGAGGCCACGTGGGGAGTCAGCAGAAGCGGTCAGAGACCCCAAGCTCTTGCACTTGAGGAGGGGCATTTGGTAAGGAAGCGGCAACCTGCTCTGGAAGGTCTAAAACCTTAGGGGAACCCTAGGAACATGCCCCACCTTTTTAGCAGAACCTTCACAGTCCAAGGCCCCGTGCCCCCAAAGTGTCGACCCAGAAAAAGGAAAAGATAAAATGATATGTTTTCTTAGTTACAATGCCAATTTGCATTTTTTTCTCTCTTTTTTTTTTAACCCACACATGAATTCCAATGGGTGCAAGTTATTCTTTTCCGGGAGGAGGGGGGAAAGAGGTAATCATGACAAATTATCCTTTTTCCAAGTTATCATCATCTTGCTCTGTCTCTGTCAAATTGTTCCTCAAACACAG